>NC_041233.1:8989825-8994543 GCF_002837175.3 Physeter macrocephalus | reverse complement strand
ATATATAGAATCTCCAAAAAAAAATGGTTCTGAAGAACCTAGGGGCAGGACAGGAATAAAGACACAGATGTAGAGAATGGACTTGAGGACACGGGAAGGCGGAAGGGTAAGCTGAGACGAAGTGAGAGGGTGGCACTGACATATATACACTACCAAATGTAAAATAGATAGCTAGTGGGAAGCAGCTGCATAGCACAGGGAGATCAGCTCTGTGCTTTGTAACCACCTAGAGGGGTGGGATAGGGAGGGCAGGAGGGAGACACAAGAGGGAGGGGATATGGGGATACATGTGTACGTATAGCTGATTCACTGTGTTAATCAGCAGAAACTAACGTAACTATGTAAAGCAATTATACTCCAATCAAGATGTTAAAAAAAATGATGAAAGTACAATTGGACCAATGAAACGTGTGGTACACATTGCAGAATTCTGTGACAAGCAGGGATGGTGAACGGTAGGCTAAGCAGAGGAACAGCCTTGGCAAACTGCACAAAACACAAAAGTCTGTTAAGGATGCTGACCTGAAACAAACAGATTGCCAGATATTTCTCCAGCAAAGATGGCTTTATCGGGGATCAGCAGAGAATTGCAATTCACGCTCTGCAAACATGATGAGCCGTGTGCAAGTCCCTGCAAGGCAAGGCAAGAAGATGCTTTTATAAAGGGGAAAAGGAAGTTGGGAGGGCTCTAGAAAACAGAGTTCATGGTTCATTGGCTGAGTCCTTGCCAGTAAAGAACAATCTTTCTTCTTCCTTTTGTGCTCTGGTATAAACCCAGGGTGTGAGAGCCCCCTATTCTGGTCTTCCAACTCTATTTAACTGAAGTTTCTGTTTATTAATTTTTTCCGACAAGACAACAGGCCCAAAATGGAGTTACTTATGTATGCTAAGCTCAGTATCACCAAACCAAAACTAAACTTAATTACAGTTTCAGTTCTTTCAGAAATGGAATCTTAAACCAGTCAATCAGGACTCACCCAATCAGTGCTAGTGAGGTAATCTGCCTGATATACCCTTGCTATCCCCTAAAGGTAAGTAACCTTGCAACAACCAATCCACTTTTTTTTTTTTTTTTGCCCAGTATAACTTTCTTGTTCCTACTCCCTTCTACCAAAGTATTTCGTTTTTTTACAGCTCCTCAGAGCTCCTTTCTATCTGCTAGATTAGATGCTGCTTGATTCATGAATCATTGAATAAAGCCAATAAAATATTTAAATTTGACTCAGTTGAATTTTGTTTTTTAACAAGTCCAAATCATGTACCATAAAAAATAGCTCAATTTAGTTTCTCTTTATGGTATATGGGACAGAGTAATATGAGGCAAATCTGAAAGGCAGACTAAAACCATATTGAGAAGGATCTTGAATTCCAGACAGATGAGTTTGTACAACATATTTTAAACAACACAAATTAATGAGAAACTTCAGTCTCTCTTTATTTCACTCTCTTCATCTCTCTTTTAGAAGTTGGCATAAGGAGAATTAGAACAGAAAAATATTAGAAGCTGTAAATATACTTAGGAGGCAATTGCAACACAAACAAGATGAAAGTTTGAATAACAGTCTGAAATAAGATGTTGGCAGTATAAGAAAAATACATATATACAATGGAATATTAGCCATAAAAAGAAACAAAATTGAGTGATTTGTAGTGAGGTGGATGGACCTAGAATCTGTCATACAGAGTGAAGTAAGTCAGAAAGAGAAAAACAAATACCATATGCTAACACATATATATAGAATCTACAAAAAAAAATGGTTCTGAAGAACCTAGGGGCAGGACAGGAATAAAGACACAGATGTAGAGAATGGACTTGAGGACACGGGAAGGCGGAAGGGTAAGCTGAGACGAAGTGAGAGGGTGGCACTGACATATATACACTACCAAATGTAAAATAGATAGCTAGTGGGAAGCAGCTGCATAGCACAGGGAGATCAGCTCTGTGCTTTGTAACCACCTAGAGGGGTGGGATAGGGAGGGCAGGAGGGAGACACAAGAGGGAGGGGATATGGGGATACATGTGTACGTATAGCTGATTCACTGTGTTAATCAGCAGAAACTAACGTAACTATGTAAAGCAATTATACTCCAATCAAGATGTTAAAAAAAATGATGAAAGTACAATTGGACCAATGAAACGTGTGGTACACATTGCAGAATTCTGTGACAAGCAGGGATGGTGAACGGTAGGCTAAGCAGAGGAACAGCCTTGGCAAACTGCACAAAACACAAAAGTCTGTTAAGGATGCTGACCTGAAACAAACAGATTGCCAGATATTTCTCCAGCAAAGATGGCTTTATCGGGGATCAGCAGAGAATTGCAATTCACGCTCTGCAAACATGATGAGCCGTGTGCAAGTCCCTGCAAGGCAAGGCAAGAAGATGCTTTTATAAAGGGGAAAAGGAAGTTGGGAGGGCTCTAGAAAACAGAGTTCATGGTTCATTGGCTGAGTCCTTGCCAGTAAAGAACAATCTTTCTTCTTCCTTTTGTGCTCTGGTATAAACCCAGGGTGTGAGAGCCCCCTATTCTGGTCTTCCAACTCTATTTAACTGAAGTTTCTGTTTATTAATTTTTTCCGACAAGACAACAGGCCCAAAATGGAGTTACTTATGTATGCTAAGCTCAGTATCACCAAACCAAAACTAAACTTAATTACAGTTTCAGTTCTTTCAGAAATGGAATCTTAAACCAGTCAATCAGGACTCACCCAATCAGTGCTAGTGAGGTAATCTGCCTGATATACCCTTGCTATCCCCTAAAGGTAAGTAACCTTGCAACAACCAATCCACTTTTTTTTTTTTTTTTGCCCAGTATAACTTTCTTGTTCCTACTCCCTTCTACCAAAGTATTTCGTTTTTTTACAGCTCCTCAGAGCTCCTTTCTATCTGCTAGATTAGATGCTGCTTGATTCATGAATCATTGAATAAAGCCAATAAAATATTTAAATTTGACTCAGTTGAATTTTGTTTTTTAACAAGTCCAAATCATGTACCATAAAAAATAGCTCAATTTAGTTTCTCTTTATGGTATATGGGACAGAGTAATATGAGGCAAATCTGAAAGGCAGACTAAAACCATATTGAGAAGGATCTTGAATTCCAGACAGATGAGTTTGTACAACATATTTTAAACAACACAAATTAATGAGAAACTTCAGTCTCTCTTTATTTCACTCTCTTCATCTCTCTTTTAGAAGTTGGCATAAGGAGAATTAGAACAGAAAAATATTAGAAGCTGTAAATATACTTAGGAAGCAATTGCAACACAAACAAGATGAAAGTTTGAATAACAGTCTGAAATAAGATGTTGGCAGTATAAGAAAAATATACTTAGTAAAAAATAAAGCACAAAGCTAAAAGCCAGTATTTGAAAGAGAATCTTCTTGTTAGAAAAGACGGAAGACAACTTTCCTCCCCAAAGTTTACCTTCGCTTTCGGTCCCCATGATGACCACTCAGACAACTAGAATGGAAAACCAATGCCACCGCTCTGCCTCTGTTCTCTGACCCAAGACTGGACACCTGTTTTCTTCTCCACAGCCTGCATAGCATAGAAGAGACAAGATTGGAACAATTAAGAAATAATTTACTGAAGACTCATCTGCAGGTTGATACAGAGTATAAAATATGGATAATGTGGCATATAAAATATGAACATCATCTTTAGGTTGTGACCTACTAAAGAGGACCTAACTCAGAGGCTACCAAAGCTTAACAGATTCTTGAATTACACATCTGAACATAATCCAAGTCAAAGGAAGGCTCCAACCAATTAACTAAGTATATCTTTCACTTCTAGCTTACTGCTAGAGAAATTACTTCCTATCCTGGCCAACTTGTACTAGGTATGAATTCATCCTGTTCACCCATTTGTCCACTGTCTTTTCTTTAACCTATTTAGAACAACTATATCAAAGTACAATATTAATAAACCCAACACTAGTGGTATGGTAGTAAATGTTTAGCAGTAGGCTCTCTAGGAAAAACAAAACCAAAAACCAAACTATTCTGTATTATGTGATTAAGTATCCCACCACGTCTAATTTCAAGCTACCAGTATGAGGTCACTGAGTTAACAGTTCAGAAGAGAATGTGTGAGCTCTTCGTGAATAGCAACTACCTATTCACATATAACACTAATAGCTAGTATTTGTTAAATTCTCACTAAGTGCTAGGAAGAGTACTAAGCAATTAACATACATATTCCCCTTTACTCTTCCAATGGCTCTCTAAAATAGGCATTATTTTTATCATTGTTATGTTCAGGGATGAGAATATTAAGGATCAAAGAGGTTAAATCTCTAAATCTCACAAAACCAGTAAATGGGAGAGCCAACACTGTGGTCTCATCTTGTCACTGGACCTCTGATATGCATGTCCATCTCATAATCAGCAAGTCCAAACGTTGCCATCAATTTTTCTATCCAAGAATCTGCCTCCAATGCTTATACTGTTTTTCTTTTAATCTTTTTTTAAATTTAATTTTATTTATTTTTTTATACAGCAGATTATTAATCATCAGTTTTATACACATCAGCATATATATGTCAATCCCAATCTCCCAATTCAGCACACCACCATCCCCACCCCCCCGCAGCTTTCCCCCCTTGGTGTCCATACACTTGTTCTCTACATCTGTGTCTCAATTTCTGCCCTGCAAACCAGTTCATCTGTACCATTTTTCTAGGTTCCACATATATGCGTTAATATACGATATTT
>NC_041233.1:8983298-8989766 GCF_002837175.3 Physeter macrocephalus | reverse complement strand
GTGCATGAGTCTTTTTGAATTATGGTTTTCTCTGGGTATATGCCCAGTAGTGGGATTGCTGGATCATATGTTAGTTCTATTTTTAGTTTTTTAGGAACCGCCATCCTGTTCTCCATAGTGGCTGTATCAATTTACATTCCCACCAACAGTGCAAGAGGGTTCCCTTTTCTCCACACCCTCTCCAGCATTTGTTGTTTGTACATTTTCTGATGATGCCCATTCTAACAGGTGTGAGGTGATACCTCATTGTACTTTTTATTTGCATTTCTCTAATAATTAGTGATGTTGAGCAGCTTTTCATGTGTTCTTTGCCATCTGTATGTCTTCTTTGGAGAAATGTCTATTTAGGTCTTCTGCCCATTTTTGGATTGGGTTTTTTTTTAATATTGAGCTGCATGAGCTGTTTATATATTTTGGAGATTAATCCTTTGTCCGTTGATTCATTTGAAATATTTTCTCCCATTATGAGGGTTGTCTTTTCGTCTTGTTTATGGTTTCTTTTGCTGTGCAAAATCCAATGCTTATATTCTTGAGTACTTTGCTATACTTCCTCTTACAAAAAAGAAAGCACTAGTATAGAGATTATTGTCATAAAAAGTAATAAGCAGTAAAATGATAGGTATCATTTAATAAATATTGCAGACGTAAACTCTGCATGAGTAGGCAATGGATTAAATATGATGATGAAAGGGACAAAAATAACTCTGTATTTTTATCCCTAGGTGACTAAAAGAATGGAACAATGTTTAAAATTTTTGAATCTGCAAAAGGTCTTGCTTTTTGAGAAATATATTTCAGTAATGTTAGTTTAGGAAGAGGAAGAACCTAAAGATTTACAAGGAAAATATATTTTGTAGTACTCATTCTGGCAAGATAAATGCTAATTCTGCTGGAATCAGGTTGGGCAATGTGGGAACAAGGCAATTAATTTCCATGACCTTAGGTTTCTCAACTTTAAAAACCCAGAGTTAGGATCTCTGCTCAAATTCATTCCTCAGAGAATGGTGGGAAGATTAATGTATTTCTATCAAGAAAGCTCTTATACTCATCTCCAGGAGCTGTTGGGGGAAGTTAATGCCAACTGAAATGACACTCTATCCCTTTCTCTTCGTGAGAGAAACTATCAGTTTCATTATTCTAATTATCATATTAATTCATTTTCCCCAAATTTCTTCACATTCTCGTTTTCTTTCTCACCATGATATTTGCAAAGGGCCTCGTAACATGAAAAAAGGCCATTTTAAAAAATAGCTGTACAATTAGTGCCGTGGCTTTTTAGCAATGTTTTGCAGTTTTAGACTTATCACGGATTTCAAGACTGACTTGCAGTCTCATATTTACCAATATTTTCATGTATGGTAACTTAAAAAATGTATTTATGAGCTTTTCTTATTACCTCAATCAGGAACAAAGTATACTGCATAATACTAATAACCTTCTTGCCCTGAAAATTCAGTTATGATATCCAGGAGCACACCAGAAGCAGGAAAAAAAAAAGAATTTTGATATCCTGGAACCTATGATCCACACCTATATCACTGTCCAACATTGTTGCTGTCCAGGATAGATAGAAGAGAAAGTATTCATGCAAAGGATGTTTCCAGGATATGGAGTCTAGAATACGGATGGGTTGAGAAGGGAGGTGGGCAGTGTTGTGTCGAAGTCAGCTTGTACATGCTTACATTAGCTAATTGGGTACATCTCTTCCCAACTGCATTTTCATTAATGTATGTTGACATTTTGAAATTGATCACAGTGGGGGTCTTTGCAATGGAAATAGACAATTGCTACAAATTAGGGTTTTTCCCCCTGAGAGTCTATTGTTAAACATTTACCAGGGCACCACTGAAGGTAGGCCATTAAGAAATCAGCAATGTTTTCCTAAAGGAAAGTCAGAAAAGTAGACATAAAACCAAATAATCAGGAGTGTGAAGGAAAGAATGGGTGAGAGCAAGAATGAAAGCAGAGAAATAAAGGCTGGCAGGGTGGAGGGAGTTCAAATACTGGATAGAGAATTTGGTAAGAATAAATGAAACCTTAAAGTAGTGCAGGTAATTAAGAAAGAGAAAGAAGTGGATAATCTAAATATAGGTTCTGGTGCTAGTTTGGGGCCTCTAACAAGCAGATGCTAAAATGAGATTAGACATTCAAGAGATTTATTAGGAGAAATGGCTGTGATGGATTAAAGAGAAGGAATATGAATAGGTAGGGAGAGTCTGCAGACTATGATACATATCTGATACCTGTGAGAGAAGGATGGTAAGGAGAGCAGATAGCTCAGTTCTAAGACTGTTTCAACCAGACCCATGAGTACTCTTGACTCAAAGCCTTCATTAGAGAATTTCATATATTATAGCAGTAGGCCAACACTAGTACTTCTGTCAGTCTCTATCATTGATGGCAGAAACCTGGGAGAAGCATGGCCTTGGCCTGAATGCAAGGAAACACCCTGTAGCATGTGAGTTGAACAGTGCATTTACACACATATGGTACAAAAGAGACTTTTCGCCAGATGCTGAGTTTTAATGGCGACACTCAGAGCTTTTAGTAAACCCATCCCACTGCATAACTCCAAGTTCTACAGCTAGGCCTTCTCTTCCATGGTGCTACCTTGAGAGATATTATTATTGCCTCATAGTGGATTGAGGAATCTATTGAGATCTAGTACATTCCCCTGCTATATACCAGGTCTGGGACCTTGCTAAGCTCTTTAAATAAGGCATTTGACCAGCCCCAGAATCTGGGCTTCCCAGTGTCATTGTTCCCTCCTGCCTTGAAATTAAAGTCATGTATGTTTTCTTAAATTTGCATATACCATGCGTATTATTTGATATCTCTTCCAACACCAGATATTCTTCTGATCCTTCATAAGATGTCCCCATTCCTTAGTTCTGGTCTTATATTTAGTAAGGACTGTCCAGAATCCAAGTTTCGACCATGTGACATGTTTCCTAGCTGGACTGTATGTTTCCTGCAGGTAAGATCGGTGTCTTTTTCTAACTCCATGTACTCCCACTGCACATCATCTGGTTGGGTATGCAGTGGAGGTTCTGAGACATTAGTCAAGGTCTTTCTTTAAAGACTTCACATCTGGGATATGGGAGACTTTTCGTGTTTTGCTGAGCATTTATCCTTCCTTCTTCTCATGATACTTGGTTTGATTTACAAAGTGGTCCCATTAGGTAGTTGACCTTAGCGTATAGTTTTTGGGAAGTATAGTCACACTGGAGGCAGATGGATACTATTTTTAACGTATTTTAACATTTATATTTAATAACCTTATCTATGTGATATTTGCAATAAGAAATTTCAAAATTGCAGAACTCAACTCACTGAACATTGAAATTTTATCACTATTGTTTCTTCTAACAGTAAATGTATATTTTACTAATGTTTCTACTTGGATAAAGAAAAGCATTTATTCTGTGTATATAAATAGTGCAAAATGAGCACCCAAAAGCAGTGCGAGAAGAAGAATCTTTTAGTAGATCTTAACAGAGGCACATTTTCTTTTTGTGCCAAGGAGCCTTGCCTTGCATCAAAATCAGTAAGAAAAGATAATAATTTAGTTCCTAATTACAGTGCTAAATACAGCATAGTTTATTTTCTGTTAGAAAGCATGTAATTGAAATTTAAAATAAAATATAATTTTACCTTCTCTTAGCATTTAATCCTGTGCATTAAAAATAATTTTAAAAAGTCCACTCTCACTACATAGATTTTCCTCAAATTAGTTTTCAATGGTTAACAACAAAAACATGTAAAGGTATTATATTAACCTTCCTCCATATGGCAATGATTTTGATATATTATAAAAGAAATGATGCCACCCACAAAATACTTAAAGAAGTAAACACTTAATACAATTGAATTAGCCTGTGTTTTGGGTTGTAATTGAGAATGGAATTGATCACATTTAATGTTCTGGAAATCTGTGGAATAAATTTGATTAGGGGGTCCCCTCTCTACAATACACCTTTATTTTCTAATAGGTGACAAAAAAAAGGCAAATTTCTATGATGCATCACGCATTCTACCAAGTCTTCTAGACAATGGCTCATAGAGCTGCTACTGTATTTCTTTCTTGCCAATAAGTTCTTTGTGATTATTAATGAATTGTTATGCTTATGTTCAGGTAAAAGTGTTACACAGTTAATTTAAAGGAATTTTTTTCAAGGACAGCAACGTATTTTAGAATCTTTTGGGTTGTTCCTACATTTATTAATTCTCTAAAATCCTAAATACCTACCTGAAGCATTCTCAAAGGAAACAGGTTTGATGTCCAGTTTAGTAGGTACTAAGCATATCGTATTTCCAACCTCAACCATTCTCATTTGATCTACTACAACATGGGTTCTTAACCTAAGGTCCAAAAACCAGAATTCAGTAGCGTCATGCATATGTATGGGTCATTTTCACTAACCTGCAACCAAAATTTATCATTTCTTTCAATTGTGACTCAGTCAACAAACCACAACAGTAATAGCAGTGCATGTTGATTTGTTACTAATAGAATCACAAATAATTTTTTCTTCCAGTTTTATTAAACATAGTTGACATACAGCACTGTGTAAGTTTAAGGTATACAGCATAATGATTTGACTTACATACATTGTGAAATGACCACAATAAGTTCAGTGAACATCCATCATCTCATACAGATAGAAAATAAAAGAAAAAATATTTTTTCTTTCTGATGAAAACTCAGAAAGAAAAGTTGTTTACTGTTAACAACTTTCATATATAACATACAGCAGTGTTAATCATATTAATCATGCTATACATATAACCTTAATATTTATTTATCTTATAATTGGAAGTTTGTACTTTTTGACCACCATCATCCAATTCCTCCTCCCCAATCCCCCACCTCTGGTAACCACAAATCTGATCTCTTTTTCTATGAGTTTGCTTGTTTGTTTGGTCAGGGTTTTTTTAAGATATAATTGACATAGTAACACTATGTTACTTGCTGGTGTACAACGTAGTGATTTGATATTTCTATACATTACAAAATGATCACCACAATAAGCCTAGTTATCACCTGTTACTATACAAAGATATTACATTATTATTGACTATATTCCCCACTCTGTACATTTTCATTCCCATGACTCATTTATTTTGCACCTACAAATTTGTTCCTCTTAATCTCCCTCACCTGTTTCTCTCCTCCTCCCACCTCTTCCCTCTGGCTGCCACCTGTTTGTTCTCTGTATCTATAACTTTATTTCTATTTCATTATGTTTGTTCATTTATTTTGTTTTTTAGATTCAACATATACGTGAAATCATACAGTATTTGTCCTTCTCTGTCTGACTTATCGCACTTAGCATGATGTCCTCTAGGTCCATCCATGTTGTAGCAAATGGCAAGGTTTCATTCTTTTCTATGGCTGAGTAATATTTCATACATATGTCCCATCTTCTTTATTCATTTATTTATTGATGGACACTTAGGTTGCTTCCATATCTTGGCTATTGTGAATAAGGCTTCAATGAAAAGAGGGGTGTATATATCTTTGTTGAATTCGTGGTTTTGTTTTCTTTGGTAAAATACTCAGAAGTAGAATTGCTGGATCATATGCAGTTCTATTTTTAATTACTTGAGAATCCTCCATACTGTTTTCCACAGTGGCTGCACCAATTTACATTACTACCAACAGTGCAGGAGGGTTCCCTTTTCTCCACATCTTAGCCAACATCTGTTATTTGTTGTCTTTTTGATGATAACCATTCTGACATGTGTGAGGTGATATCTCATTGTGGTTTTGATTTGCATTTCTCTGATGACTAGTGATGCTGAGCATTTTTTCATGTGCCTGTTGGCCATCTATTCAAATAGAAGCAGAGACATGTTCATATCACCTGAACTAGTGCTGGAAAGAAGGAAACAGAAGAGACATGTATTTCCTTCATAACAGTAGTTTTGCCATCTATTGCATATAGAGGACAAAATTATCTGTAGTGATTGTTACATTAGAATGTATTTTTTTTCTTTCCATTACACATTTTACATTGCTTAGAATTTGAAATTAATGCAATAAGAACACACAGATATTAATATATAGCTTGACCTGGAAAGGTATACAAATTATCACTATTGCAAATAACATGACTGTATGCCAAAAGAATAATTACAACAAATTCCAGGAGAATCAAAGGAAAAGTTTACAATTTATTAGCAAATTTGTTGTTTGACAGGGATAACCTAAATCTATAAGAATTAATGGCTTTCAAGTTTATTACCCATAACTAATTAGAAAACATAATAGATAAAGAGATTGTTCTCTCACAATGTAGCTGTAAACATAAAGTTGTGAGATTAAATGCATGAAGAAATATGTAAGACACTTTTGAGGAGAGAAGCATTTTTGAAATGAATTATAGAACTTTTATATAGGGCTTCCCTGGTGGCACAGTGGTTGAGAATCTGCCTGCTGATGCAGGGGACGCGGGTTCGTGCCCT
>NC_041233.1:8982206-8983024 GCF_002837175.3 Physeter macrocephalus | reverse complement strand
AAAAAACAAAAACAAAAACAAAAAAAAACTTTTATATAAAAACTTTTATTCAAAACTTTTATTCAAAACTTTTGAAATGGATTATAAAACATGGGCTAAAATTTCTTCTCAAGTGTATGTTTAATGTGATATGAATTAAAGGGTCATCGAAATTTCAGAAAACGATTCAATTTTTTTTTCTGGAAAAGCGATACGGAAGGAATAGATAAACATTTTGAAAAACAGTAATGGTATATTATTTAATATAACTGCTCATAAATATTCCAGACATATAGTTGAACATTACTTTCTAATATTATTTTAAATATTTGTGGCCATGTGGCATGTTTTGTCCAATGAAATGTGAGGAAAAGTGATGTGTGTCATCAGTGGAAGCTTACAGGACAAGTTTTTGATTCATCATGTTCCCTTCATCCTATTGAGCTGATTATAAAAGTTCATTTAAAGATGGAGCGCCCTATGTATTTGTATCATCATTAATTTCTTTCATCAGTGTCTTATAATTTTCTGCATACAGGTCTTTTGTCTCCTTAGGTAGGTTTATTCCTAGATATTTTATTCTTTTTGTTGCAATGGTAAATGGGAGTGTTTTCTTAATTTCACTTTCAGATTTTTCATCATTAGTGTATAGGAATGCAAGAGATTTCTGTGCATTAATTTTGTATCCTGCTACTTTACCAAATTCATTGATTAGCTCTAGAAGCTTTCTGGTAGCATCTTTAGGATTCTCTATGTATAGCATCATGTCACCTGCAAATAGTGACAGCTTTACTTCTTCTTTTCTGATTTGGATTCCTTTTATTTCTTTTTCTTTTCTG
>NC_041233.1:8967661-8982078 GCF_002837175.3 Physeter macrocephalus | reverse complement strand
AAGCAACTGGCAAAGGATTAATCTCCAAAATTTACAAGCAGTTCATGCAGCTCAATATCAAAAAAACAAACAACTCAATCCAAAAATGGGCAGAAGACCTAAACAGACATTTCTCCAAAGAAGAAATACAGATTGCCACATGAAAGAATGCTCAACATCATTAATCATTAGAGAAATGCAAATCAAAACTACAATAAGATATCATCTCACACCGGTCAGAATGGCCATCATCAAAAAATCTACAAACAATAAATGCTGGAGAGGGTATGGAGAAAAGGGAACCCTCCTGCAATGTTGGTGGGAGTGTAAATTGATACAGCCACTAAGGAGAGCAGTATGGAGGTTCCTTAAAAAACTAAAATTAGATCTACCATATGACCCAGCAATCCCACTACTGGGCATATACCCTGAGAAAACCATAATTCAAAAAGAGTCATGTACCAAAATGTTCATTGCAGCTCTATTTACAATAGCCAGGACATGGAAGCAACCTAAGTGTCCATCGACAGATGAATGGATAAAGAAGATATGGCACATATATACAATGGAATCGTACTCAGCCATAAAGGGGAATGAAATTGAGTTATTTGTAGTAAGGTGGATGGACCTAGAGTCTGTCATACAGAGTGAAGTAAGTCAGAAGGAAAAAAACAAATACCATATGCTAACACATATATATGGAATCTGAGAAAAAAAAAGGCAAAAAGGTCATGAAGAACCTAGGGGCAAGAATAAAGACACAGACCTACTAGAGAATGGACTTGAGGATAAAGGAACAGGGAAGGGTAAGCTGGGATAAAGTGAGAGAGTGGCATGGACATATATACACTACCATATGTAAAATAGATAGCTAGTAGGAAGCAGCCACATAGCACAGGGAGATCAGCTCGGTGCTTTGTGACCACCTACAGGGGTGGGACAGGGAGGATGGGAGGGAGGAAAACGCAAGAGGGAAGAGATATGGGGATATATGTATATGTAATACTGATTCACTTTGTTATAAAGCAGAAACTAACACACCATTGTAAAGCAATTAAACTCCAATAAAGATGTTAAAAAAAAAAAGATGGAGCTCCATCAGCCTGGGTTCCTAAGTGATTATAATGTTCAGAAAGCTGTGACAATGTATATTTTACATGTAGTGGGTGCAAGAACTAAACTTTTTATTGTCATAGGTAACTCTTTTTATGCAAGCATAATTTTGCCTATCTTAATTAATACAAATAAAATACTTCCTTTCCATTAATTAATGGAATAGATTAGCACAATTGTTGACCAATATTTTTTGTACACAGTAATCTACATAATAAAGAAATAACATTAATGACGTGCATACATATGCATGAATAAAATTTAAATGTCAAAAAATATGAAATAAAAATCATGTGAGACGGAAGTGTTCAATGAATAATGCTGAAACTATTTATTGAGAAAAATAACTTCAGGTGTTAAATCTGTAAAATAATAAGAGCTAACGCTGAATGAACACTCATTCTGTGGTCAGTGCCCTTTTCCATGCTTTACATGTATACTTTCATGTAAAATTCAGATTTACTACATGAGAGAGTTAATAATGATGTGTATATTCCACATATGAGGAAACTGAAGCACTGAGCGTTATAATATTTGGCAAAGGTCGCACAGCTAATAACTTTAGAAATTAGATTATTGAGAACAACCCTCAAGCCACAGAGATGAGGAAATTGCAACATTAATATCATGATGACAAAGACTCTCTAAGATGAAAAGCATGGAAAAAAGCCATAGAAAAAAGGAGATGGTTGATCACATAAATTTATTCCAATATATTTAAACTTCAAATTCAAAATAAATTTTCCAAAAAATCAAATGATACAATTTTATAATATCATAAGTATATAAAAAGCACTTATAAATAAAAAAGAAATTAAAAACCAAAAGCATGCAAAATGTTCAACTGTACTAGTAATTAAATATGTTGATAAACAAGAGATGTCATTTTTTCCTAAAAATATATGAAAATATTTTTAAATAATGTTTTTTATCCATACACCTGAATATTGTGCAATAATTAAACAATTACTATAACAAGTTTTTATTAATATGGGAAATTTTATTATAGTATCAATATTTGCTAGGTGTTTTTAAAATGTAGGAATGACATTTTTAATATATGCATGTGGGCATATATAGAAAAATAATGGGGAAAAATACCTAAATATTTGTTACAATTATCTCTGGGAGGATAATTAACGGACAATTATTACACTTATATATTCTGTCTTAAATTTCCTAATACTCCTCAGTGAATGTGCATTATTTAATTTTCAGGAAAAAAAGATGATGTTGATTTAAAACATTAAGTCATCGAAGGCATATTCAAATTGACCTGAACAAAGTTAAAATCTATTCTTACTCCTTCATGATTCGTCATGCAGGCAGTTTCTCGTTTAGAGATGGAGAACTTTTGGCTGTGAAAGATTTTATAAATCTCCATTATCTGTGACTAATTAAAAGGTGAGGAACCAGAGAAGCAGCCAGAAGTGATATTTGGGTGCCAGGAGAAGAGCTGATGAAAAGTTAAGCAACATTGTTACTTGGGGTGGGGTGGGGGGCCAATAACAGACAATAACACAAATTATCTTTCTTCTGTCTGTAGATTTCCATATGATTCCAAATATTTGTGGAAGAAGAATAGGTGGCATAGCTAAGCCCTGAAAGATAATTAGGAGCATTAAAATAAAATGAGCCAAACTTGCAAGTCAAGGGCACTGGGGCTGATCTCCACTCTGAGTCCCCAGCCTGGAACCTGCAGCAGTCATTTTAGGTCTATGGACCTTAGTTCCCCTATCTACGGAGTGGGAATCATCCTTATAAGTCCCTCCTACTCCTAAATTCCTTTAGGTTAATATAGAATAAAAAAGATAAAGACTGAAAATTCAATTACACTGCTATCTTTAATATTCAAAAATAATGATCATGGCACTAGTTGGATTCTGAAAATGTTTTGAGTTTAACTTAGGATAATGAAATAGTCAAAAATATTGAGATTACAATGTTATTTGAATTACGTTTAAAAAGTATTTTCAATTGTGTACATGCAAAAAACAAACAAAAAAAAAGAAAAGTCTCTGGCCATAAGGCAGTGAACTGAACCCAGTCAGTCAAAAAAAGTTAGCTAAACATGTAAATATTTTTTAACGCACTTTAGAGATATGCTTTTAATCTAAAACAAGTGTATGTGCATTTATTTGGACGTTTTTTGAAAAGGGAAAAAGACTTTCTTTGAACACGAGTTCTTTGATTTGAGTTTTATTTTGTCTTCAAAACATATATTCAAAGGAGACTGTCCATGATTTTCAGTTTCAGCGAAATTAAAACAACCCCACAACTACCACAAAGAAAGTGCAGAAGGCTTCTAGATTTGTAGAATATTTTCCCAGTCTCTTATGCTTATCTTACTCCTGAACTGACTGATTCCTTAGCAAGTTATGATTATTGATTCTTTTCAAAGAAATCAACTTAATTTTCATGGAAACAAGAATTATTTTTATTATACTGGCTAAATAAGACTTATTTAAATAATATACTTAGAATAGTAATTCTAAGCTAGTGTCATAAATAGCTCTTATGAAAACACAGTTAACTATTGATAAATCAATTGGAAGCATAAAAGTATAGGGATACTAACAAATGTCCTTCTAATTCTGAGGATTCCACATAGTCCTGAGACTGAAATTGAAGACGAAAGCATTTTGAAAATAAAGCGCTATGTGCAGTCATAATTTTGTTTAACTGAGAAAAGACAGGGTGCCAATTAATCTGGCACATCAGTTAGGCGAAGGTGGGTAACAGAGTTAAGGAATTTCTACACTGCATGTATATTATCTCTACAGTTTCCACTATACTTACAAAGAAGTTGCTGCCAGGATTAATGTACAATACATAAAAAGAAAACAATCCTCAACAAAAATGTCTCAGGTGCAAAATGATTTCGAGTGTCATCTTTCCTAAGAAACACAAATCAGAATTATGTGCAAATCAACTTGCAGTTAGAAAACTCTGCAAAGACAAATGAGCATCACCTCTGACTTTGTATGAGATAGTGATTTTCAAGTAGCATATTTACCCATGAGAATAGTATCATAACGTAACTTCTCTATGAACAGAATCTTCTTTATTACTATAGTCATCAACAACACTTAGCACACACAATCATTTTCAAATCAGTCAGCTTAAAAGCCACTTTATAATTGTAACAACAAAAATTGGATTTAGAGGGAAGATGAGCACAATGGAAAAAAAACAGTTTATATGAAAATCTCATCTAAAGAGATTTGGCTAGGGACTTCCCTGGTGGCACAGTGGTTAAGAATCCACCTGCCAGTGCAGGGGACACAGGTTCAAGCCCTGGTCCGGGAAGATCCCACATGCTGTGGAGCAAGTAAGCCTGTGCACCACAACTACTGAGCCTGAGTTCTAGAGCCTGCGAGCCACAACTACTGAGCCTGCATGCCACAACTAACGAAGCCCACGTGCCTAGAGCCCGTGCTCCGCAACAAGAGAAGCCACCGCAATGAGAAGCCCACGCACCGCAACGAAGAGTAGACCCCACTCACTGCAGCTAGAGAACACCCACACACAGCAACAAAAACTCAATGCAGCCAAAAATAAATAAATTAATTAATTAATTAATTTTTTAAAAAGATATTTGGCTAAGAACTATAGCCTTCATTTCCAAGAGTGAGGAAAGCTGGGTCAGGACTTAGTTTGGGACAGAATCCAGGTGTATCTGACTCATTATGAAAAACATACAACTCATTTAAAAATTATTTTCACCTCTGTTCACCTCCTCATATTGGAGAGAATATTGACTTTTTGCTTAGGACTATTGTGTGCCCTGATATAAAGTGGAAAAAAAAGCATTTTGAAAATAAGGTGCTATGAAAATTTTAATTAAAATTTGCAGAAATGAATTTTCAAGGTCTGAAAAATAATTTTTAAAGTAATATGTTTCTAATATAAATAAAGGTAACTGATCTCTTAAAATGGAAAGGATGCTTAATAGAAAAATAAAATTTTTAAATATAAAACTTTATAATGTATAATTCCTTTATTATGATTCTTTCTTTAATATCATTCAATACTGGAATATATTAACATATAGTGTAAGTGGCTCTAAAATTTTAATGTTATAATTCAACAAACATTTATTAAATATCAACTATATGAAATTCATTGTTCAACTGCTGGGGAAATAAACTGATGTAGCCTCTGTTCTCAGTTCATTGCAGTGGATATTGTAGAGTAAAATTATTTTTTATTACTTTCTAGATCTCAGTTTTCTAGTTGGTGCAAAGCAAATGCAAAACTGAGACAAAGATTGGCATTAAAAAATACAAAATCATACTAGTCTCAATGTGACAGGGAGAAGATAAAGGTTGAATTTAACGTCATTTATTAAATACCTCTTTCCTGTTAAGCACTCTATTATCTCCCAGGAAAACAAAAATAAGGCATGACTCCGGCTTAGTGGGTCTCACAAGATATTAAAGGAAATATGCAAATTATAAAACATAGTGAGGAGAAGATAAAATGTTTCAGACCTTTTCTAGAATTATAATCGTGTACATTGGGGGCATAAGCAGAGAGTGTTCAGTTCCATAGCAGTGGGTTTGGTCAGCCTTGGAAGCTATGACACTGTCTTCACTCTAAACCAACAAGTTTCTTTCTGAAGTACCCTGCTGAAGTACACTCTGAGGTCTCACAGGTTTTTTGAGAATAAACTTTATTCAGTGACTTTAGTGAGTCTCCTGGATTAGGTTATATTTAGCTCCAACACTTCTTCAAATTCCACAGAGATCAATTAAAACTTCTTTACGTAAAATGGAAAAAATATACCTCTACTTCTATAATTATACTTCTTTCAAAACTCATCATGTAGGAAATGAGCAATAAGTACCAAATATAATGGATAACACTACCTAATATTAGACAAATATTAAAATATTTATGTATTTCACCATAGAGACACACTGCCAGCCACTGAATACATCATAAGTAACAAAAATAAAAAGTCCTCTTTGGTTAGATCCTGTAATAAAAAGCTACAGTTTTATTTTATTTTATTTTTTTAAAGTCTTTTATTTATTTATTTTTTGGCTACGCCACGTGGGATCTTCCCCAACAAGGGACTGAACACGTGCCCCACGCATTGGGAGCACAGAGTCTTAACTGCTGGACCACCAGGGCAGTCCTAGATTTATTTTAGATGGTGTAAATACAAAAGTACACGACATCTGGAAAATGTATTTTTAAACTTCTTGTATTTGCATTATAAAGGTAGAGTTAAGAGGAACTAACAGGTGTTGAGCATCTACTTATGAAACAGACACTTTATAATATGTATTATTTCATTTCATTCTCACAACAATAGGTGAGCTCAAAAAGTTTACATGGCACTACTCAAAGAACAAACATGTATGTGCTGAAGATAGGAAGTTAAAGTAACTCTATTTCACCTCTAAGCTTTCCTATAAAAAGGGACAGTATTTCTCAAATAGCATTGTGCAAAACAAGAATTTCATAGAATAATAAAATTCATTGTCAATAACAAATAAAAATGATGACTTAAAGAAGAGTTTTACCACTGCATCAAGAAGAATAAAATACCTGGAAATAAACCTAAGAAGGCAAAAGACCTGTACTCCGAAAACTCTAAGATGTGGATGAAAGAAACTGAACATGACACAAATAGGTGGGAAATTCTTGGACTGGAAGAATCAATATTGTTAAAATGACCATACTACCCAAGGTGATCTACAGGTTCAATGCAGTTCCTATCAAATTACCAATGGCATTTTTCACAGAACTAGAATGAAAATTTTTTAATTTGTATGGAAACATAAAAGACCCTGAATAGCCAAAGTAATCTTGAGAAAGAAGAACAGAGCTGGAGGAAATCAGGCTTCCTGACTTCAGACTATACTACAAAGCTACAGCCATCAAAACAATATGGTACTGGAACAAAAATAGACATACAGATCAATGGAACAAGATAGAAATCCCAGAAATAAACCCATGCACTTACGGTCAATTAATATATAACAAAGGAGGCAAGAATATACAATGGAGATAAGATAGTCTCTTCAATAAGTAGTGCTGGGAAAACTGGACAGCTACATGTAAAAGAATAAAATTAGAACATTCTCTAATAACACACACAAAAATAAACTCAAAATGGATTAAAGACCTGAATGTAAGACCAGATACTACAAAACTCCTAGAGGAAAACATAAACAAAACACTCTCTGGCATAAACTGCAGCAAAAATTTTTGGATCCATTTCCTAGAGTAATGGAAATAAAAACAAAAATAAACAAATGGGACCTAATTAAACTTAAAAGCTTTTGCACAGCAAAGAAAACCATAAACAAAACGAAAAGACAGCCTACGGACTGGGAGAGAAAATATGCAAATGATGCAACCAACAAGGGATTAATTTCCAAAATATACAAACAGCTCATATAGCTTAATATCAAAAGAACAAACAACCCAATCAAAAAATGGGCAAAAGACCTAAATACACATTTCTCCAATGAAGATATACAGATGGCCAACAGACACATCAAAACATGTTCAATACTGCTAAATATTAGAGAAATGCTAATGAAAACTACAATGAGGAATCACCTCACACCAGTCAGAATAGCCATCACCAAAATATCTACAAATAATGAATGCTGGAGAGGGTGTAGAACCCTCCTACACAGTTTGTGGGAATGTAAATTGGTGCATCCACTGTGGAGAACAGTATGGAGGTTCCTCAGAAAACTAAAAATAAAGTTGCCATATGATCCAGCAATCCCACTCCTGGGTATATATCCAGAAAAGAATGAAACGCTAATTTGAAAAGATACACACACCCCAATGTTCATAGCAGCACTATGTACAATAGCCAAGACATGGAAGCAACCTAAATGTCCTTCAACAGATGAATGGATAAAGAAAATGTGGCATATATATA
Source organism: Physeter macrocephalus (assembly GCF_002837175.3). Taxonomy (NCBI): domain Eukaryota; kingdom Metazoa; phylum Chordata; class Mammalia; order Artiodactyla; family Physeteridae; genus Physeter; species Physeter macrocephalus. The sequence continues at coordinate 8,974,073 of NC_041233.1, read as the reverse complement.
CACAATGGAATATTACTCATCCATAAAGAAGAATGAAATAATGTCATTTGCAGCAACATGGATAGACCTAGAGGTTATCATACTGAGTGAACAGAGAAAGACAAATATCATATGATATCACTTATATGTGGAATCTAAAAAATCATACAAATGAACTTATTTACAAAATAGAAATAGACTCACAGACATAGAAAACAAACTTATGGTTACCAATGGGGAAAGGGGGTGGGGGATAAATCAAGAGAGTTTGGGATTAACAGGTACACACCATTATATATAAAATAGATAAACAACAAGGACCTACTGTATAGAACAGGGAACTGTATTCAGTATCTTGTAATAACATATAATGGAAAAGAATCTGAAAAAAGTATGTGTATATATATATATTTCTATACATAAATATCTGAATCATTTTTCTGTACACCTGAAACTAACATATCATTGTAAATCAACTATAATTCAAAAAAAAAAAGTAAGAGTTTTCATAGCTTTAAATATGCCAACTTGCATTTCGAACAACCAAGAAGGAATTGCAGTATGGGTTCCCCAAAATATTTAGCCCTGATACTCTTGTAATGGAATACCTCATGGATATATTATGTTAGAATATGCACTATGGGAAGCATTCCACCAAAGTTATAAACAGAATTGTATGAAGAGGGACAGGAAGGAGATGTGCTAAGAATTAGTTTAGGCTTCCTGTAGGTAGACACTCTGTACAGAAAGTTATTGCCCTAGGCCAGAGAAACAGGTAATGAGTTCTAAAACTGGACGTAGTGGCCCAAGTCCTTCTGCTGCTATTTACATTGCTCAATTCAAAGGCAGAAGCAGATACTTTATTAAAAGATTTCCACGTGCAGCTGCAATGAAATAATAGGGATTGAGAACACCCTTTTACCACAAACACACACACACACAAAGCTAGAAAACTGGATTAGATATATGAAAAATATCACTACCAGACATTGGACAAGAGATGGGAATTGTAGGGCCCCTAACAGAAAAGAAACAAATGAGATAAACTCTATGTCTTAGTCTGGCTTAAGCTGCCATAACAAAATACCAAAGACTGGGTGGTTTAAGCACCAGTAACTTACTTTCTCACAATTCTGGTGGCTAGAAGTCCCAAATCAAGTTGGTTCCTGGTGAGGACCCTCTTCCTGGTTTGCAGACGTTTGGCTTCTCACTGTGGCCTCACATTTTGGCAAAAGAGAGACATCTCTTATGTCTCTTCTTATAAGGACCTTATGTTGGATTAGAGTTCAACACTTATGACCTCATTTAAGCTTAATTACTTCCATGAAGGCACTCTCTCTAAATACAGGCACATTGGGGTTTGGGCTTCAACATAGGAATTTTGGGGTGGGGACTTAAACTTCCATTCCATAACACCCTGCCATTGTTCTAGCTTTCTACCTATAGACATTTCTTGGACTGTGATACAGGGGTGAGGTTGGGTCTGTAGAAAAAGAGAATGTGCCTCTCAAATCTCTGACTGCAATATTAAAGGCTCCAGCTCTATACTCTGAAATCCACTGGTGCATTTACACTGAGGCTATACTTATCAAGGGCTACTCTCAGTTAATAACTGAGCATGACAGGAATACCAAGGCAGATCTGATCTGGGAAGTGCAGAGAAAGAAAGAAAGAAAAAAAAAGAATTAAAGAATATAGTGAATACATTATATAGTACAATATTACTAAAAAATCAACAGAGGAATTAAATTGGATTATTCACATACATACATAAATACATATGTCTTAACAAGAAATATATATATACAATTTAAAAATGTATGAAACAGAGGAACAAAATAAAAATATGTATGTATATACGTTAATATATATACATATATATAAAAGCAGACATAAATACAACCATATAAATATTATATTAAGTGGTAATGGACTAAAACACTCCAATCAGACTAGATTAAAAACATACTATCTACAAAAAAAACAACAACCATTAGTTTCAAATATACTAATAGACTGAAATTCAAAAGATTAAGGCACAAAAAGACCTCCAAATTCTACTCCTCCTAAAGAGCAATGAGAAAACTAGCAAATAATGTCAGAATCAGCTTTTCCAGAACTCCAGAAATTAAACAAAGGCTTGAAACAATCCAGGGAATGTTTATTGAGGAAAAGTGGCTGATAGGTAAGAACAGTGAGCTCTGTGTCAATTGTAATTGTCCTAGTCACATCTCCCACTCTTCAGCTCCACAGTAACCTTATAAAATAACAACTCGCATTTAAGGTGAAAACCAGGAGTAGCCTGATAGCCTTGAAGAAGCAAACCAAGGCTGAAGCTCTTTCAAAGCCTCATACCCCCAAAACTGTCATTGTTTGTCTTTTCTGGTAGTTTTCTGAAAGACTACGTTTGCAAAGCTGTATGTATTTACCTGATTTGGAGCTTGTCCTGGGCAAGAAGTCTTTTCCTTGAGGGTAATTTTTGAAAAAAGTATTATAGGCATTTAATTGACAGTATCTGCTTGAGGTGCTGAGTAACTGTTGGGGCCAAACAAAACAAATTAAGTCGCTTATAAGGAAAATCTGGGTTATGAGATGCCCACAGGGGGCTTTAAAAACTCGTACATGTTCCTGGCATGTGCACACCCAGGACTGTGCACACACTCAAGAAAGATCTGAAAGGCCCTAAACTCTGCTACCTGGCTAACCTTGAGGTTCTATGCAAGCAGAGTTGTCAACTGGCTGAATATTGAAAGCATGCCACCAACATGCACACAGAGCCCTCAGGAAAGACTGGGAGACTTACTGGTTCTTTAAGAAACTGTCCAGGCAATTATTAACACACCTCTAAGTTAACCAAGCAGAGACTTTTCACAACCATACATAACAGAGAATACAGACTTTACAGAAATATTTCAGAAAAGTCACTAACCAAACAAACAGCAATTACTACTATAAAAAACAAACATAATAAACCCTGGGATGGGGGAGATTCTGATTTCCAGAGTTACCATATATAAATATTAAATATGTCCAATTTTAACAAAAATTAATGACACACACAAAGAATCATGAAAGTATAGCCTACATACAGGGTAAATAAATAAATAGAAATTGTCCCAGAAGAAGCCCAGACATTAGAATTACTAGACAAAGATTTTAAATCAGTTATGTTACATATGCTCCAAAAATTAAAAGAAACCATGTTTAAAAAGCTAAAAAAAATTTATGGAAACAATGTTTTACCATATATAGAATATTAATGAAGAGACAGAAATTATTAAAATAATGAAATAAAATTTTAGAATTGAAAAGTTCAAATAAAAAATTCACTAGAGGAGCTCAACAGTGGATTTTGAACAGGCACAATAAAGAATCAGCAAACTTAAAAATAGATCAATTAACCTTATCTAGTTTGAGAAACAGACAGAAAAATGAATGTGCCTCAAAGGTGTTTGGGCACCACCACGCATACCAACATCAGCATAACAGGAGTCCTAGGAAAAGAGAGAAGAAAATGGCAGAAAGACAACTTGAAAAATAATGACTGGAAACTTGCAAACTTAATGAAAAACATTGACCTATACCTCTAAAAAGGTCAATGAATTCTAAATAGGATAAATTCAAAGACATCTACACCTAGGTGCATCAAAATGTAACAGTTGAGAACTAAGGAAAAGGAAATATGAAAGCAGCAAGAAAGAAGTGACTCATCTCATAAAAGGAATCCTCAGTAGTATTAATTGCTGATTTCTCATCATAAACCGTGGAGGCCAGAGGAACCACATAATAAAAGTATTGAAAGAAAAAAAAATATGTATATATATATATATATATATATATACATATATACACATATTTTATATACATCAAAATAATCCTTTAAATTGAAGGAAAAACTAAGACATTCACAGAAAACAAAAACTGAGAAATTATGTCTCTAGGAGAGATGTATTCTAAGAAGAGAGTCCTTCAGTCTGAAATGAAAGGACACTAGAAACTGACTTGAATACACAGGGAAAAAAACAAAGAGCAACATTAAAGGCAACTACATAGGCAAATATAAAAGACAGTATAAATATGTTTTTTGTTTATATATCTTGTGTTTTCCTATGTGATTTAAAATACAACTGTAAACACAATAATCATAAATCTGTGTTAATGGGTACACAATGTAATTTATATGACAATATAAACACAAAGTTGGGGAGAGGGAAAGGACTTACATAGGAGCAAAGTTTTATACCCAATTGAACAAATTTGGAGGACTCACACTTCTTGATTTCAATACTTAGTAAGAATCTACAGTGATAAAGACATGTACTACTGGCATACAGACAGACATATAGATCAGTGGAATAGAACTGAAAGTCTAGAAAAAAATATGCATCTATGATCAAGTGATTTTCCACAAGGATGCCAAGAAAATCCAATGGGGGAAAGAATAGTCTTTTTAAACAAATGGTGCTTGAACAACTGTATATCCTCATGAAAAAGAATGAATTTTGACCATATCTCACATCAGATACAAAAATTAACTCAAAATGGATCAAAGACCTAAATGTAAGTGCTAAAATTTTAAAGTTCTTAGAAGAAAATATAAGTGTAAATCTTCATGATCATGCATTAATCAACAGTTTTATATAGAACACCAAAAAGAAACTGATTAATTAGCACACTCCTAAAAACCAATAGGGCAAAGCAAATTTCACAAGAAACATCATAAAATAGTTGAATTGAATTTAAAAAAAATTTTTAATGATATCAAAATTTATGTGATGCAGCCAAAAGCAGCAGTTAGTTTAACAGCCTATGTTAGAGAAGTAAAACAGTTTTAAATAACTATCTTAAAATCTTCCACCTAGGAAGCTATGAAAATAAGAGAAAAATAAATGCAAAGCAAGTATTCAGAAGGAAATAATAAAGATATGAGTAGAAATCATTGAAATAGAAAACAAAAACAACAGATAAAAATCAAGGAAGCCAAAGGTTGGTTTCTAGAAAAAATCAAAAGTGACAAACCTTCTACCAGACTGAGCAAAGAAAAATACTGAAGAAAATGAAATCAGGAATGAAAGAGGGAACATTACCACCAACTTTACATATTATAAACATATATTATGATAGTCTCTAAGCAATAAAATTTAGAAAAAATGGATGAAATGGACAAGTTCTCAGAGAGAAGCAGATTGCTGAAACTAATTCATGAAGAACTAAAAAATCTTAATAGAACTATAACAAGTATGGGAATTAAATAACTTAAAATAACTTAAAATCTCCCCACAAAGAAAAACTCAGGATCACATGGCTTCACTCATGATATCTAAAAAACATTAAAAGGAGAAAATACATCCACAAACTGTGGAAGTGAGGAGGAGAAAACCCTTCACAACTCATTAAAAGTAGCCAAGTGACACCAAAACCAGGGAAACTATGTTAAACTATGGACATATTTCCATCATTAATACAGATATAAAAATCTTTGATAAAATTTTAGGAAACCAAATCCAACAACATATAAACACGATTATACATGACTAAGTGGAAATTATTCTAACGGTATAAAGTTGCTTTAACATCTGAAAATCAATGAATGTAATACATCATGCACACAGAAAAAAGGGCATAATTTATATGATCACCACAAGAGGTGCAGAAAAATTATTTAACCAGTTCAACTCCTTTAAATGATAAGAAACTCTCAACAAACAAGAAAGAAAAGAGAAATTCCATAGCTTGATAAAGGACATCTGTAGTCTACGGTAAACCAAAAATTAACATATTTAATGGTAACAAACTGTATGCTTTCTCACCAATATCTGGAATAAGGCAAAGATGTCTGCTTTTACCACTACTATTCAATATTAGAATGGAGGCTTGGAGCTTCTGGTTGGTAAACATGGGGAAATTTGGGAAGAGTGGGGCACTCACAGAGGATATGTAAGCAATGTGCCCTTTCCCCATACCTGCCCTCTGCGTGTCTTTCACCTGACTATTCGTGAGTTACATCCTTTTATAATCAACCGGTGATCTACAGTGTGGCTGACAGGGTCTTGGTGCTCTGGCCAGGTGTCAGGCCTGAGCCTCTGAGGTGGGGGAGCCGAGTTCAGGACATTGGATCACCAGAGACCTCCTGGCCCCATGTAATATCAATAGGCGAGAGCTCTCCCAGAGGCCTCCGTCTCAACGCTAAGACCCAGCTCCACTCAATGACCAGCAAGCTGGACACCCCAGGCCAAACAACTAGCAAGACAGGAACACAACTCTACCCATTAGCAGAGAGGCTGCTTAAAATCATAATAAGTTCACAGACACCCCAAAACACACCACCGGACGCAATCCTCCCCACCAGAAAGAAAAGATCCAGCCTCATCCACCAGAACACAGACACCAGTCCCCTCCACCAGGAAGCCTACACAACCCACTGAACCAACCT
>NC_041233.1:8966643-8967437 GCF_002837175.3 Physeter macrocephalus | reverse complement strand
CAGAGTAATGATAATAAAGATGATCCAAAATCTTGGAAATAGAATGGAGAAAATATAAGAAACATTTAACATGGACCTAGAAGAACTAAAGAGGAAACAAACAATGATGAACAACACAATAAATGAAATTAAAAATTCTCTAGAAGGAATCAATAGCAGAATAAGTGAGGCAGAAGAATGGATAAGTGACCTGGAATATAAAACAGTGGAAATAAATACCACAGAGCAGAATAAAGAAAAAAGAAAGAAGAATTAAGGACAGTCTCAGAGACCTCTGGAACAACATTAAACACACCAACATTCAAATTACAGGGATCCCAGAAGAAGAAGAGAAAAAAGAAATGGACTGAGAAAATATCTGAAAAGATTATAGTCGAAAATTTCCCTACTATGGGAAAGGAAATATTCAATCAAGTCCAGGAAGCACAGAGAGTCCCATATAAGATAAATCCAAGGAGAAACACACCAAGACACATATTAATCAAACTATCAAAAATTAAATACAAAGAAAAAATATTAAAAGCATCCAGGGAAAAGCAAAATAACATACAAGGGAATCCCCATAAGGTTAACAGCTGCTCTTTCAGCAGAAACTCTGCAAGCCAGAAGAGAGTGGCAGGACATATTTAAAGTGATAAAAGGGAAAAACCTACAACCAAGACTACTCTACCCAGCAAGGATCTCATTCAGATTCAATGGTGAAATTAAAACCTTTACAGACAAGCAAAAGCTAGGGAATTCAGCACCACTAAACCAGCTTTACAACAAATGCTAAAGGAACTTCTCTAGGCAGG
>NC_041233.1:8964503-8966374 GCF_002837175.3 Physeter macrocephalus | reverse complement strand
CATATCAGAAAAAATAGACTTTAAAATAAAGACTATTACAAGAAACAAAGAAGGACACTACATAATGATCAAGGGATCAATCCAAGAGAAGATATAACAACTGTAAATATTTATGAACCCAACATAGGAGCACCTCAATATATAAGGTAACTGCTAACAGCCATAAAATGGGAAATCAAGAGTAACACAATCATAATAGAGGACTTTAACACCCCACTTTCACCAATGGACAGATCATCCAAAATGAAAATAAATAAGGAAACACAAGATTTAAATGACACATTAAACAAGATGGACTTAATTGATATTTATAGGACATTCCAACCAAAAACAACAATACACTTTCTTCTCAAGTGCTCATGGAACATTCTCCAGGATAGATCATATCTTGGGTCACAAATCAAGCCCTGGTAAATTTAAGAAAATTGAAATTGTATCAAGTATCTTTTCCAACCACACTGCTATGAGACTAACTATCAAGTACAAGAAAAAAACTGTAAAAAATACAAACACATGGAGGCTAAACAATATGCTACTAAATAACCAAGAGATTGAAAAAGGAATGAAGGAAACGATAGCAAAAGTCAATAAAACTAAAAGCTGGCTCTTTGAGAAAATAAACAAAATTGATAAACCACTAGCCAGACTCATCAAAAAAAAAAAAAGAGAGAAGACTGAAATCAACAGAATTAGAAATGAGAAAGGAGAAGTAACAACTGACACTGCAGAAATACAAAGGATCATGAGAGATTATTGCAAGCAACTACATGCCAATAAAATGAACAACCTGGAAGAAACGGACAAATTCTTAGAAAAGCACAAGCTTCTGAGACTGAACCAGGAAGAAATAGAAAATATAAACAGGCCAATCACAAGCACTGAAATTGAAACTGTGCTTGAAGTTAAAAATCTTCCAACAAACAAAAGCCCAGGACCAGATGGCTTCACAGGCGAATTCTATCAAACATTTACAGAAGAGCTAACACCTATCCTTCTCAAAGTCTTCGAAAATATAGCAGAGGGAGGAACACTCCCAAACTCATTCGACGAGGCCACCATCACCCTGATACCAAAACCAGACAAAGATGTCATAAAAAAAAGAAAACTCCAGGCCAATATCTCTGATGAACATAGATGCAAAAATTCTCAACAAAATGCTAGCAAACAGAATCCAACAGCACATTAAAAGGATCATACACCATGATCAAGTGGGGTTTATCCCGGGAATGCAAGAATTCTTCAATATATGCAAATCAGTCAATGTGATACACCATATTAACAAATTGAAAGATGAAACCATATGATAATCTCAACAGTTGCAGAAAAAGCTTTTGACAAAATTCAACACCCCTTTATGATAAAAACTCTCCAGAAAGTAGGCATAAAGGGAACTTACCTCAACATAATAAAGCCCATATGTGACAAACCCACAGCCAACATCGTTCTCAGTGGTGAAAAACTGAAACCATTTCCACCATTCCAAGATCAGGAACAAGAGAAAGTTGCCCACTCTCACCACTATTATTCAACATAGTTTTGGAAGTTTTAGCCACAGCAATTAGCGAAGAAAAGAAATAAAAGGAATCCAAATCAGAAAAGAAGTAAATCTGTCACTGTTTGCAGATCACATGACACTATATGTAGAGAATCCTAAAGATGCTACCAGAAAAGTACTAGAGCTAATCAATGAATTGGTAAAGTAGTAGGATACAAAATTAATGCACAGAAATCTCTTGCATTCCTATTCACTAATGACGAAAATTCTGAAAGAGAAATTAAGGAAACACTCCCATTTACCACTGCAACAAAAAGAATAAAATACCTAGGAATAAAACTACCTAAGGAGACAAAAGACCTGTATGCAGAAAACT
>NC_041233.1:8953035-8963225 GCF_002837175.3 Physeter macrocephalus | reverse complement strand
ATCCAGAGTGAAGTAAGTCAGAAAGAGAAAAACAAATACTGTATGCTAACACATATATATATGGAATCTAAGAAAAAAAAAAAAAAAAGTCAGAAGAACCTAAGGGCAAGACGGGAATAAAGACCCAGACCTCCTAGAGAATGGACTTGAGGATATGGGGTGCGCGAAGGGTAAGCTGGGCCAAAGTGAGAGAGTGGCATGGACATATATACACTACCATATGTAAAATAGATAGCTAGTGGGAAGCAGCCGCATAGCACAGGGAGATCAGCTCAGTGCTCTGTGACCATCTAGAGGGGTGGGACAGGGAGGATGGGAGGGATAGGCAAGAGGGAGGGAATATGAGGATGTGTGTGTACCTACGGCTGATTCACGTGTGTGTGTGGCAGAGACTGGCATGGCAGTGTGAAGCAATTATACTCCAATAAAGATGTTAAAAAAAGAAAAGAACCACTGCTGGGGAGACACTAACAGGATCTGCAATAAATAAGAAGAAGCACAGCCTTCTCCCTCCCCCAGTGTTTTTTTTTTTGCCTTGTTTTTGTTTTTTGTTGGAGTGTGGTTGATTTGCAGTGTTGTGTTGGTTTCAGGTGTACAGCAGAGTGAATCAGTTATAGATATACATATATCCACTCTTCCTTAGATTCTTTTACCATATAGGTCATTATGGAGTATTGAGTAGAGTTCCTTGTGCTATGCGGTGTGTCCTTATTAGTTATCTATTTTATATATAGTAGTGCCTCCTCCAATCTTGCCATGTCCCTCTGGCATCCCCTCATGGCAGAACCAAACAGGGAGGAACTGGCAAAGCAAAAATGTAGAAGAGTGAGGTTGGGGTGGAGAGACACTAGCCTAATAATTGGCACACTTCCCTCTGTTCTTCTGGGCAGATATCTCTGAATCCCTTCGTTTTCATTGAAAAGTATCACCTTCTTCTTTTGAAGCTTGTTTATGAATCCAAAGTCATTCTTAAGGGTATGGGGGCCGTGGTGATGTCTTGGGTATGCTCAGCTCTAAGATACAGCCCCTAATTTTGATGTGTTAGGTAACCAGGGCATGGGCTTCCCCAGTCGCTGGCTAGTGAGCATTCTCCGCTTCCTTTGCAATAAAGTTCTTATTAATGCCAAAAATAAATAAATAAATAATATTAAAAAAATTAAATGCACGTGTCACGAAGCGGCTGGGCCCGTGAGCCACGGCCGCTGAGCCTGTGCATCCGGAGCCTGTGCTCTGCAATGGGAGAGGCCACAGCAGTGAGAGGCCCATGTACCGCAAAAAAATAAATAAAATGGAAGTTCTAACCAGTGTAATCAGGCTGAAAAAAAAGGCATTCAGAGAGAGGAAATAAGTAAACTGTCTATTCACAGCAGACACGATTGTCTATGTGGAAAATCCTGTAGAATGTACAAAGAAGCTAATGGAAATTGTTCAACAAGGTCTCAGGATACAAGATCAATAGGAAAATGAGTTTTATTTCCGTATACTAGCAATGCACAATAAGAAATTGAAAATAATAAGCAATAACATTTATAATAGCATCAAAGAAAGTGAAATACTTAAGGCTAGACCTGACAAAAGATCTCTATACTGAAAATTATAAATCATTCCTGAGAGAAATTTAAAAGTAAATAGATAAATGAAGAGACATACCCTGTCCATAGATCAGAAAAATAAATATTGCTAAAACAGCAATTCTTGAATTGGTCTATAGATATGGTGCAATCATAATCACAATGAAAGCCAGCATTTTTAACACAGTTGACAAGCTGCTTCTGATATTTGAATGGAAATACAAAGGACCTAGAAAAGCCAAAACAACTTAGGAATTATTTTAAATTTAGTGTCACCAAGACAGTGTGGTATTGGCCTTTAGCCAGACAAACAAATCAAGAGTTAGAAAAAAAGAATACAGAAACAGACTGGTAAATACACAGCCAATTCATTTTTGGAGAAGTTTCATAGACAATTCAATGAAGAAAGGATAGTCTCTTCAACAAAAGATCCTGGAACAATTAGACATCCACAATAAAAGTAACTACAATCCATATCTCATACCACAATTAAATGGGATCACAGACCTAAATGTAGAACTAAAATTACAAAATTTCTAGGAAAAAAATGAGAAGAAAATCATTATATCTTTGGGTTTGCCGAAGACTTCATAGATCAACATCAAAAGCACAATCAATAAAAGGAAAATTTGGTAAATTCGAGTTTTCCAGATTAAGAAATTCTTCTCTTCATAAGATCATAAATAGACAAGTCATGGATTGGAAGTGAATATTTGCACATTACTTACCTGATAAAGGATTTGAACCTAATACATATAAAGAGGCTTCAAAATTCAATAATGAGAAAGTGCACAAATACAAGAGTTGAGGAAGGATTTGAACAGTATTTCACTCAAAACAATGGCAAATTAGCACATTAAAAAGGCCCTCTAACGGCATTATTTATTGTTGATTAACATCATTAGTCAATTAGGGAAATGAAAATTAAAATCACAATGAGACATCAAAATGTATCTAGTAGAATAAAACATACTTCTTAAAAAAAAATTGCACCATACTACTGGTTGACAAAGTCATGTAGCAACTAGAATTTGTATATACTGTTGATGGGAATATTAACAAAAACTCAACAATTCTGGAAAACTCTTGAGCTTTTTCTTAAAACGCAAAACGCACTCCTACTATATAGACCAGCCATTCCACTCCTAGGTGTTTATCTAGGAGAAAGCAAAGCATATATCCATACAAAAACTTGCAGGAGGATGTTCATAGCAGCTTTACTTGTAGTAGCACGAAACTGGAAATAACACAAATGTCCACAAAATTGATAAATGAGCAAACGAATGTGGTACATCCATACAATTGAATACTATTCTGCAATAAAAAGAATAAACTGTTGATGACTCTCAAAATAATTATTTGGAGTGAAAAAAGCCATATAAAAGCGAGTATATACCATATGATTCCCTTCATGTAAGATTCTAGAAAATGGAAATTAATTTATGACAACATAGCGCAAATCAATGGTTGCCTCAGAACAGGAGGAAAGAGAAGGTCCAGTTTATTATATGTCAATTCTACCTCATTAGAGCTGTTAAAAATAAATATTATTTCCTCCACCATCTTAAAAGGATAAACAGTATAGTTTTGGTTAGAGAAAGTAGATCAATGAAATGCTAGAAACAACCAAAGTTTATATGAGTTTAATATAATACTAGGATAGGGTGGCATTCTTATCAGTGTAGGAAAAATGAGTTATTTATTATAAATTCAATAATTCAGCGAAAAGAGGTAGATCTTAGTGGTCTAGAACACAGATTAGAGGGAAAGACTTCCTATAATTAGTCCTGCCCCCACCTCTTAGTAGGACTATGACTTTTGAAGTTATTTAATCTTTCTAAGCCTCTAACCCATGACACTACTTTTTACAACCTACTTCAGAAAAAACCTATTTGTTAAAGAAGGAAACAAGTAGAAATTTAACTTTACCTCAACTTTTACTTAACAAATCCCTAAAAATTAGTTCATGAAGGATCACAGATTTATACATAAGAGCAAAGACCATACAATTTCTAGAAGAAAATAAAAGGGAAAAACCTTGTCAATCCTGATGGTTGAAATAGCTCCAGAGACAGGGAGGAGTTTCATATTCTCCAGGAGTTACCAGAAAAAAGTCAGGTCACTGCCAGGAAGAGAGCCTGAAAACGGCTGGATATGTACCAAATATAAGATACCTTCAGTTTTCGTCTATGAAGAACAGAACATTTGTTTTAACCAGTCTCAGAGAAGAATATGAAAAGGTAATTTTAATCCTCTTATGCAAAATTAAAACAAAACAAAACCATCTCACTCACTTTTCTGGTTTCTAAGTGTTTTTAAGTCTTTCATTTTCATGCCAAGGTGAAGGCTTGCCTACATTGCTTTTCCACCTTAAGCTGACATGGCACTCTAGGAAGTACCTTATTTTTGAAACCGTGCAAGGCTGAGTTCAAATATCAGCTCTGCCGTTTATTAGTTGAGCTACCTGAAGCAATCCTTTAAAACATTCTTTGTCTCAGTCTTCTCAAAAAAGAAAAATGGGAGAGGGGTGGGGTGGAGAAGAGTTTTCACCGTGAACAGTGCATGAGGAAAAATGGTGACAATGTTTGACTCACAGTAGTCATTTTAAAAAGTTTGTCTCCTTCCTTTTTTGAATACCAAACCCCATATTTTGTGTCCCAAGCCAGCCTAGCTTCTTTTTAATCCTTCAAGAACCATTCAGAGCAAAATTTATTTTAGTACTACTCTAAGTAAACCACTGTATAACATTTTTGTTGTTCCCTTGGGTTATCCTTCACCCTTTTTGGTTTTTGTTTTGCAGAATTCATATATCAGAACAGAGGTAAAATGGTCCATTTTGTCTTATTTGTGCTAATGGGACGAACCAGTGAAACAGAAATAATTGAAATCACTAAGTAACCCATAACATCCTTATGCTTCATTAGCTAAAACACCTTCACAACCCTAACCTCCAGCATCAGCAGCATCAGCAGCATCTAAAACCCTTTCACGGAGAAGAAAGAATGGCTAATGGTGTTTTCCCTCTCACAAGCAGTAGCTATTATCACCACTCAAGGTCAGTATACATGGAAGCTAGTGGAAATTCAGAAGAAAAAATGGGAGGAGTTTTTATGAGAACAGAAAAAAATACTCAAGGGTCTGGCACAAAAGTGGCAAATTATTGTAATCTTTCATGGAAATGATCAAAATAGCAAGTATATGATACAAAAATTACTTTTTAAAATGAATAATGATCATTCTGAGAATCAAGTTTCCAAGCAAAAAACTCACTCTAATAGTTAATTTCCTCTTGGTGCAAAAGATTCATATTATTTTGATAATGCAGAAGGATAAGATATCATTAATCATATTTGTGACATACTAAAGGGAAATTTTCAAATATTTTGAACTCTTTCCCTTGAAAATCTACCAGGGTCATTTGCAATGATTCTATTAATTCCCCATGTCTCTGAGCACAGATATCTGGTACCTGTTATAGTTATCAGTTATTTAATGCTTTCTACATAACAGGCACCCTGCTAAATAATTCACACAGATTTTTAGATTTAATCCTCACAACTCTTTGAAGTGATTTTTATTTGCACTTGAGAAAAAATAAGATTGTTTGGTCCTTCAATTATCACTTCCTCAGAAACTGGAGCAGTTGACATTTTAAAATGGTATCTATCTGGTTACCAAGTATAGAACATTGACATAATGTCTCCATGACAAAGCTTCTTCCATTTGTTATTTTACCTCCTTTACCTTCATTTATGTTAGCCATTCTGCAGTCACTATTTCTTAAATAATGTTTTCACTTTGAAAACTGAAATATAAAACTATAATTTCACTCTTATAAAACCATAATAATAAAAACTATTTTCTAGGACTTCACATATTACAAAATTCATACTGCTAAAGAATAATTTTTAAAAGATAAAATAATGACTCATACAAATCTGAAATGGACACACGTCCAATATTAACTCATTAATGTGGGGACCAGGAATATGTTACAAGGGGTTCAAAGGAAAATCCAAAGAGCAGACATATGTTTGGGAAGTCAGGAATGCTGACATAAACTTCCCTAATAAAAGCAAAACCGGACAACATCAACAGGGCAATAATCAACCCTATCTCCAAGGAAATTTCTGTGATCAAGATTCAGTATTTGACAATTTACAGAAGAGCTTAAAGACAATGAAAGGCCCAGAGGGTCCACAGAATCACAGACTCACATGGTGCCTCGTTTTCTTTTGAAGACACGCAGTAATCTTTTTATCCTTTTCAAAGTCTTTCACAATTTTCCCCTAACCTCTCTAACTTCACCTAAATCATAACACCAAATTAAAAAAAAAAAAAAAAAAAAAAAGAGGGGTTGGGCGACTTGCTCACCACAGCTAATACATTTAAACATAGAGGAATCCTCACATACATTTCTCTTCTTTCTCTCTGAAATCTCACTAAAATTATAATACAGAAATGAAAAATAGCATAACCATAACCTCTCAAAGTAAGGAGAATGCCAGGACAGAAAAGCTGGACTACCAGAAAGCTACCAGCATCCTACAAATAGCAGAGTGTAAGCTCACTAACTCTCACCTTCTACAGGAGTTTGATCTGACATTTAATTTTTATAGGAATTTAGTCAGAAAGACTCTGGGCTCAGTAATACCAAGAGCACTTGATGGAGAAGGGTAAGCACAGGCATGAAAGCAGGAGGATTAAGTGAAAGATGCTCTATGAACTATGAGATGTTTTGGACCTTCCCTCTTCTCTCCAGGATATGCTTCTAAGACTTGAGATTTGAGGACTCTTCTCTTAAGAAACTGAAAGTTTCCAAAGAAATGAACTTCACGTACTGATATTGCAGATCTGCCAAGTTATTGCCTGATAGGCAAAAGCCCCACCAGAAAGCAAGTGTTGAGGAAAAATGACTTTTCCTCTACTCTCTTAGGTTCATTTCTTGGTAGCCTGCAAATTAAGCTGATAGAAGATAGATTAGCAGAGACAAAAAAAAAAAAGAAAGAAAGAAAAATTTAATTACATATGTATACACTGGAGTGACAAGGAAACTGTGAGTCAGGGGAGATTAGAATTTGGGGTTTATATACTATCTTAATCTGGAATAAGAAGGGGTATAGGGGTACCTCTGGGAGAACAAATGGGAAAAAGGGGCACTTGAACTGGGGAAAAGGAGCACTTGTGGAAAAACAAATAACTTTTGGAAATATAAATGGGCCCTTGCAAGAATAGATAGGAGATAGGATAGTTTTGTGACAATGTCTGTTTGGGTGCAGCGCGCTGGCTTCTCATCTTTGGTAAGAGAAGACTGAAGTCTTTCTGGGGAAGGAATTTATGGCAACTGAGTTGTTTATGGAGTCTCTGCATTTAAGCATTTCAGGAACTTAAATGCCTTCAGCTCAAAATAATTTGTATGCCAATTGGCTTATTCAGGGCCCCTACACAAGTCTTCCCCACACCCCACCTTTACAGCAATTGAAACTGGATACTATTGCAACAGCGACTACAACAGCAGTAGCAACAATGAAGCATATCGGAACTGGCAAAGAATACAAACCACCTCTGTGGAGAAAATAAAAATTAAAACTTCTCTGTGGTCTCTGGACAATTCCACACACCAATAATATAATGCCTGAGATTTCAAGATGGTGTAAATTATTAAACTGCCTGACAAAAGGAAAAAGCAAGAGAAAGATCTATTCAATGTATATATATTTTGGAAAGGGCTATTTCTTTTCCGGTTCAGTGTGATATAAAGGGGATAAGATTGCCTAAGTGAAAAAATGCCTTTGGCTACAAACGAGGAAAGGATAAAGGAGGTAAAGACATGACAAAATAACAATGTTGTAAGATGTTACATTAGTTACGGTTTCATAGCGCTTTGATCCTGGAATGACAAAGAACTACTTAAGTGATTATATCATGGATGGGCTGTCAGAAGCAGCGAAATAGAGACATGGCACATTAGAAATGGAAGAATTTGAAGCATCATTTACTCCAACTGCTTCATTTCACAGGAAAGCAAATCAAATTCCAGGGAGGCTAAGAAAGTCCTGTGAGGCTTCTAAGTATGCTCAAATGTCCCCAGGTGCTTAATATCAAACTAAGGACCCAGGTCACCTGTCTTTGGCTAGATCATATCAGTATTTAAGAAGTAGAAAAACACAAATCCACCTTTATTAATTACAGATTAGGAAACCATAACAGATATTAAAGGACTTATTTAGAAGCATATATAATTTAATGTCTTGGTTTCCAAGTAGGACACTTACCATTATACAATACTGGCATATCTTAACTCATTTTTTAAAAGATTTTAAAAGTTTTAACTTGTTTCTAAAATAAGCCAGGTAAGATCTAGTGGGGGTTGTCAGAAGGGAGCTGGAAGGTCTAAATTACCAAGTGTTAGATTTTTCCCAGAATTCACTTTAAGCATCATATAATTGGATTTGAATGTCCTCAATATCACCATATAATGCAAACTTTAAAAGTTTTCTCTGTAATATCATACATAGAGGCTTTTCGTTCTTTATGAAGATCAATGCGATATAAGTTAATGTATATAATTTCAAATTTTCTTTGTAAAATTAAATATCACTGTATCTGTGCCCTTTTTGTGTTTGTAAAAACTGACATTTTAGATAGCTGTAATTCCCTTACAACTCTAATGACCAAAACAGCTGGTTTTTCATTATATTTTTCACATATCAACATCATTGGAACCCCTTATTCCTTGTTGTTTTCAGATTTTCTTCTATTTTACACATCAAACATTTTTCTAAAAGTTTTAATCTTTTATTTATTTAAAGTTTTTATATACTCCAATATATATATTTTTTGGGGTTTTTTGTTTGCTTTATTTTGGCTGTGCTGGGTCTTCATTGCTGTGTGTGGGCTTTCTCTAGTTGCGGCAAGCGGGGCCTGCTCTTCGTTGCAGTGCATGGGCTCTAGGTGCACAGGCTTCAGTATTTGTGGCATGCAGGCTCAGTAGTTGCAGCTCGCAAGCTCTAGAGCACAGGCTCAGTAGTTGTGGCACACAGGCTTAGTTGCTCCACGGCATGTGGGATCTTCCCGGGCCAGGGCTCAAACCAGTGTCCCCTGCATTGGCAGGTGGATTCTTAACCACTACACCACCAGGGAAGTCCCACTCCAATATATTTTATTGTATGTCAGAAACATTCATTTTTTTATGTTGTTCCTTTGATATATTCTGATATATATTTGTACTACTTTTGCCATCATATTTGTCTTTTATGCTTTGATAATCTCATAGTTTAACCTTTGAGTTTTGTCAAACTAATAATAGTTTTCTAAAAATCTTATGTTATTTTTAAATGGGATTGTGATAAAAATGTAAAGGAATTTGATACATGTTAATATTTAAAATATCTCTCCATTCCATTAAGTAAAACATGTCTCCCCATGTAATTGTCTCCTATATTTCTAAGAAATTCATGTTATTTCATACACTTATATGCACCTCTCAGAAATGTTATGTACTCAGTATTTAATTTTCACTATAAAAGATAAATCTCTTTTTGGTTGTCATTTATACCTAGTCATTAGAGGAGTAAGGGAATATCATGCATATATTTTTTAATATTTTATAATAAATGGCAAAAGCAAAAACACACGTGTTGACTGCTGACTACTAAATCCCCATGGTATGACACCATGTCTATTATTAGAAAATTGGAATACTGGATATGTCAAGTTTCTCCAGCTAACTATGTTTAGTGAAATGAGGATCATTTTACACAGTATGCAGTCTTTAATGACTGGGCTTTTATCATTTAAATTTACATATTTGAGATTCATCTACAGTGTTTTGTGTACATTTTTTTTTTTTTTTTTTTTTTTGCGGTATGCGGGCCCCTCACTGTTGTGGCCTCTCCTGTTGCAGAGCATAGGCTCCGGACGCACAGGCTCCAGACGCGCAGGCTCAGCGGCCATGGCCCACGGGCCCAGCCACCCCGCAGCATGTGGGATCCTCCCGGACCTGGGCACGAACCCATGTCCCCTGCATCGGCAGGCGGACTCTCAACCACCACGCCACCAAGGAAGCCCTTGTGTACATATTTTTGTTCATTTTTACTACGATGTAATATTTCATTTTGTAGATTTACTACAATTTATCTATTCCAATGTCAATGGACTACTTAGTGGTTTTCAGTTTGGAGCTATTTTGATAATGTTGCTGTGAACATATTTGTATGTGCCCACTGCACACGTTTATACATATTGCTTTTACTCAGGAGTAACAATGCTGGATCATAGGTGAGGCGTATGTTTCGTTTTACTGAATGCTGTCAAACAATTTTCTAAAAAATGATTTAACAATTTAATCCCACAAATAATGTTATTCCACATTCTCACCAACCCTACAACCCATATAAAATGGATTTTTTTGTGTGTGGCATGATGAAGGGGGTCAATATTAGTGGTGTGTTTATTCTTTCATATGGAATCCAATTTACACTGCACCATTTTATAAAAACTGTTCTTTGCTCATTCTATATTTCACCTGTGTCATAAATCAAATGTTTAAAATATGTGTGAGGGGCTTCCCTGGTGGCGCAGTGGTTGCGCGTCCGCCTGCCGATGCAGGGGAACCGG
>NC_041233.1:8929653-8952961 GCF_002837175.3 Physeter macrocephalus | reverse complement strand
AGAGGGTGTGGAGAAAAGGGAACCCTCTTACACTGCTGGTGGGAATGTAAATTGGTACAGCCACTATGGAGAACAGTATGGAGGTTCCTTAAAAAACTAAAAATAGATCTACCATATGACCCAGCAATCCCACTACTGGGCATATACCCTGAGAAAACCATAATTCAAAAAGAGACGTGTACAACAATGTTCATTGCAGCACTATTTACAATAGCCAGGACATGGAAACAACCTAAATGTCCACTGACAGATGAATGGATAAAGAAGATGTGGCGCATATATACAATGAAATATTACTCAGCCATAAAAAGGAATGAAATTCAGTTATTTGTAGTGAGGTGCATGGACCTAGAGTCTGTCATACAGAGTGAAGTAAGTCAGAAAGAGAAAAACAAATACCGTATGCTAATGCATATATATGGAATCTAGAAAAATGGTACCTAGTGGCAGGGCAAAAATAAAGACGCAGACATAGAGAACAGACTTGAGGACACAGTCAGGGGAAGAGGAGGCTAGGATGTAGTGAGAGAGTAGCACTGACATATATACACTACCAAATGTAAAATTGCTAGCTAGTGGGAAGTTGCTGCATAGCACAGGGAGATCAGCTCCGTGCTTTGTGACAACCTAGAGGGGTGGGATAGGGAGGGTAGGAGAGAGGCTCAAGAAGGAGGGGATACGGGGATATATGTATACCTATAGCTGATTCACTTGTTGTACAGCATAAACACAACACTGTAAAGCAATTATACTCCAATAAAGTATAAAAATAAAATATGTGTGAAACTGTTGTTGAGTCATCTACTATATTCATTTGTCTATTTTCCTATCAATGTTGCAATAGTATATCTTTGTAGTAAGAAATGTTTCTTGTTAGTATAAGTTCTCCAACTTTGTTTTTCAAGATTATATTGGCTATTCATATGTATTCATACTTATAAATAAATTTTCAAATGAATCTTTTATTTTCCATTCTCCAATGTGATATTAATTGATTGAACTAACTAAGGATCAATTCGAAAGAATTGAAGATTTATAATATACATTATTTCTATTTGTGAACATAGTTTATGTCTCTGATTTTTTTTCTAAATTTCTCAAAGTAATGTTTTATAGTTTTTCCCATGCAGGCCTTTTTTTTTTTTTTTTTACTTTTTTAAAACTTTTACCCTTGTATAATAATCTCCTCCCCATGAATGTGGGCAGAATCTGTATATATGAAAAATCTATTCTGTAGTTATGTGACATCATATGGCAAAAGAGATTTTGTAAATGCAATTAAAGCCCCAAATCACTTGACCTTAAAATAGAGAGATCATCCAGATGAGACTGACCTAATCACATCAGTGTTTAAATCTGGATCTAGAAGTCAGAGAAGGAGAAAGTCATAGATTCAAAGCTGGCTTCAGGTTTGAATGGGGCCATGCACCAAGCTATGTGTGTGGCCTCTAGAAGCTGAGAATGGGTCCTGGCTGTCAGCCAGCAATGAAATGGGAATCTCAGTCCTGCAATCACAATGAAATGAATTCTGCCAACAAAAATGAGCTTGGAGATGAACTTTCTCCTAGAGATTCCACACAAAAATCCCACCTGGCTGACACCTTAATTTTGGTTTTGTTGGGACTATTAGCAAAGAAACCAGCCATGGAGTATCCAGCTATCAACAGAACTGTAAGCTAATAAATTTGTGTTGCTTCAAGTCGACACATTTGTAGTAATATGTTATTCAGCAATAGAAAATGTATACAAGGCTTTTGAACATCTTTTGTTAGATTTGTTTATTTTAGTTTTAAAAAATGTTTAGTTTGAAATGGCATATTTTTAAAACTTTATTTTCTGAATGTTCATTATTGGATCTAGAAATACATTGATTTTCATATTATGATTTCATATCTAGTGACCTTGTTAAATTCACCTACATATTCTACTACATTATCTGTCGATTAGTTTTAAAATTTTCTTTGTGTACAGTCATGTCATTTATGAATAACAAATTTATTTGCTTCCAATTTGTACACATTTTTTCTTGTGTTATTCTCCTGAAAATGAACAGTGACTTGACAGTAGTGGGTCAAGTCTTTTAGTGGGTCTCATTATCTTTTAGGGAAGTAAGTTTCAATATTTCAACATTAAGTATGAGGTTTATTATAGATTTCATGTTGATACCTTCTAGCAGAAGGAAATTCTACTTGCTAATAATTTTTTTTAAATCAAAACTTGATACTCAAATGTTCAAATACCTTTTCTAAATCTATCCAATGATCACAGAATTTTCTTCTTACTTTTAACAGTGCATTACGTTTGCTGATTGTCAAATGTCAAAAAAAAAAAAAAAAAACCCTTTCATTTCTGAAAACAACAACAGCTAGGTTTTGGTGTTATGTCGAGGGTCCCCCAGACCAATGATTCACAAGGAGGACTCCTATTACTCAGCAGACAGTTGTACTCACAGCTGTGGTTTATTACAGTGAAGGATACAAAGGAAAGTCAGCTACAGTAAAGGACACAAGGGGCAAACTCCAGAGGAAATCAAGGGCAATTTTCCAGGAGTCCTCTCCCAGTAGAGTCACACAGACACGCTTGATGCCTCCAGCAACAAGTTGTGACAACACACATGAAACGCTGTCTACCAGGGAAGCTAATTAGAAATTTAGGGCCCAGGGATTTTACTGAGGGCTGGTCATGTTGGCATCCTCTGCCCAGCGCATACTAAACTGCCAAACTCCCAGGAGAACAGATGTTCAGCATAAACCATATTTTTTGCACAAGCTGTTTGGACACAAGAAGTCATTCTTATCAGAGAATGCTGGAAACTCTCTTGAAATCCAGCATCCTGGACATCAGCCAAGGCCCAGCCTGTAAACAGGTAAGCAGTTTCAGGCCTGCTATATCAACTCCTTTCTGCCTGATATAGATTCCTGGATTTGCTCTGCTAATATCTGTATAGGATTTTTCACATTTATGTGTATGAGAGAGGTCGGAATATAATATCCTTTCTTATAATGTATTATCAGGTTTTAAATATCAAAGCTGTGTTTATCTCATAAACACTGGAAAGTGTTTCCATATTTTCTATTTTCTGAATGAATATGTATGAGACTGGTATTATGTAACATGTCAGTAGATGCCTGAAACAAGAAGCCCATGTTCAGTCTTATTAATGGTCCTTTGAGGAATATGTTCTTTTTTTTCTTTCTTTCTTTTTTTTTTTTTTACTTTGGTTGCTTTTAAGATTCACACTCTCTCATTTTCATTTGTTTAACTATGATCTTTATTTGCATGGTTTCTTTCTTTTTGTAATTCTATTTGGTTTTGAAGTCTTTATTTTCTTACTCAATGTATATATTTAGTTCAGGGAAATTTTTGGTTATTACTCTTGGAAACAATTATTATTCTAGCTAATTCTTGGAAACAATTATTATTTCTAATTAATTTCTGTCTCTCCTTTCTTTCTGGCACTCCAGTTGCACACTTATTAACCTTTTCAGTGTGTCCCATATATCTCTTAATATGTTCTTTATATTTTCTATCTTACTAAAAATTTTTTGCTCTGTGGTCTGAATAGTTTCTACTAACTTATCTTCCAATTCACTAATCTTTTAAACTATGTCTAATTTTCTAATTAAATTGTCTATGGATTTGGTAATTTTAGTTATCATATTTCTCAGTTCTAGATTATTTTTACAATCTATTCAGTGTTGAAATTCTTGATGTTGTCATTTATTTTCTTGAACATGTTACTGTAGTTATTTCAATTTTTATTTTCAAAAAATCCAGTCCTGTATCTTATGATTTTTGTCTTTTTTTTTTGTCATTAGAGATTTGTCTTTTCATAGGACTGGTAATTTGTGATTGAATGCGCAACATTTTGCATAAAATATTGTAGTGATAATTCTAAATTATGAGTTTGAAGGCCACTTTATTTTCAGCTTTGCACTTCTTAAAATAAAGCCTTTAGGGACCTCCCTGGCAGTCCCGTGGTTAAGACTCTGTGCTTCCACTACATGGGTTGCAGATTCGATCCCTGGTTGGGGAACTAAGATCCTACATGAAGCATGGTGCAGCCAAAAGATGGGAAAAAAAAAAAAAAAAAGATAAAGCCTTTAGATGAGTTAGTTGACTCTTAGGTAAAGTCCTAGTTTGATTAAAAAATAAAAGTAGATTTTTATCTGTTTTTTTTTCTCCTTACTATGGGACTTAAAATCTGTTTAGTTTCTCAACCTTTTAATTGCCACATTCTATTTTGGCTTCTTGGACTTTTGGTAGACACTTACAAGCTGAAACATGTCTCAATGGCAAAAGCATTGCTGGATATTAGGCACAACCCTCTAAGTCTCCCACCTGTCTTAGCTCTTGGTCCCTCAAGTCCTCACAGCCTTGGTAGATCTCTGATGCCTTCAGCCAGTTTTTGGATTTTATCTAGCTTTCATAGTTGTTCTCAGCAGAAGTGCTTGCCTAATGTAAGCTAAATCTCATAGCCAGAAATACAGTTCTCCATTCCAAATTCTTTCTAGAAATCCTTCATGCCCTTGAGAAGGTGTTTCCTGGGATTCTCTTCCTCAGCCTTCTTTACACATTCTATATGATTTCCATGAGAAATTGCATCTGTCCTTGGGGATCAGTGACCAACTCTATGTTTAACTTTTCGATACTCAACGTAACTCCAAACTTTTCTTGAACGCCAAATCTGTAGATTCTGTGGCCTAGTGAGAAGCCTTCACTTGGATATACCAATTGTAACTCAAGCTTTACATATTTAATTTTATTTCCATATTCTCTTCACCTAGTTTCTATTTTTATGAATGGTACCAGCAGCTGCCTAGCAACTAAAGCTTGAAACCTGCTCCAATTTACATAACCTCTCACTTATAACTAATAACTGGTCATCCATATTCAACTTGTTAATAATACTGATGCATCTCCTAGCCTCTTACCCCTGCGAGTATTGCCCTATTTCATACATTTTCTCATATCAAAACTATTTTGGTGGTTTCTAAATGGTATGGTACTATGGCTTTTAACCAGGAATATAACGGAAATCATTTTTAAAAATGCCAACGTCAGTTTTCACTTCAGAAGAACCAGATCAGAATCTCCTTGAAAAGAGTTCAGGCAGTTATATGCTGAACTGCGTCCATTAGGTGACTTAAGAACACGCTTGGCTTTGATTCACTCCGATACATCTTACACATGGCTGCCAGGGTATCTTTCTAAAGCTTGAAAGTGACTGTGCTATTGACCTACCAAAATTTTTTCAGAACTTCTCATTTCCCATGTGAAAAAGATCAGATGCTTTTGCATGTTATCTATGTTCTTCATAATCTGTTTACTCTAGGTTGTTTTGTTTTTCCTTTAATACAATCAGAGCCTATATCCTAACTAGTTACAACAATCTTGTTTCTCTACCTTGTCTTAGCAAACCACAAGCTCTCTATACTCATATTTACAAGATTTAAATCAACTGAAATCTTTTCTGATGTCAACAAACTTTTTCTCTAAAGATCCAGATAGTAAATATATTGCAGGCTTGGTCTTGGTCACAATTACTCAGCTTTGATATAGCAGCATGAACACAGCTGTAGATGGTATATAATTGAATGGCTGTGCCTCCCTCCCACTGCATTCAACTGATTTAAAGAAATACTCCAGCTCATTTCAGAAACTTCTTACTCTGTTACCATCTCACCTTCAGATCCTGTCACTTGGACACCTTCAGATCCTGTCACTTGGATATACGTCTTGCTCTGCATCCACACTTACGCTATCTAATATATAAGACTTTGGTTCCCTTATCCTTTGGGGGAATTTTGGTTACTCCCCTACCCCCACCCAAGGACCCCAGTCCCATTCAAATTCATATCTGTTCATCCAACAAATATATATTGGATGATTACCACTGCTTAGCTATGGTTAGAAATGGAGACAAATTTGGAACAAGATCAATGTGTTTTCTAGCCTTACGATCCATGACATCCTTCCCCTTAATTAAAAAGTGAGGTTAGGTATATTTATTCTTTCAAATCACTGTTCAGTCCAAAACACTAGGATTGATTAAATACTGTGCTGGAGAAGAAGTTACACATGTTCTCTGCCCAGAAGATGCTTATAGCCCAGACTGGCAGTCAAACATCAAGAGGAAAAATTGTAGTCTGGTTTAGTAGAAGCAATATTAGGTGATGTTGGATCATAAAATGGCAAATGCTGGGTAGTATTAACAATTATGCAATAAAGTAAAATTTGACTTAAGACTTAAAGAATAATTGATTAGGTGTTTTCAATATGAGGAAGTGAAAGAAAAGACTTAGAAACTTGAAATATTCTCTTACCATTAAACACATTATCCCATGGGGCTGAAGAGGTAGTACTAACAGGAGATGAATCTAGATTATGTACGTTAAACTAAACAACCAGGATGCCAACTGAGCAATTTGTACAAGATGTTATCTATACTAGGTAACTTATAAAGCAAACACTTTTATGTCACAGAGATGCCTATTAGCTCCCCAAATTTGTGATTCCTCTTTAAATATTACGGAGCTGTTCAAAACAGCTTCCCAGCAAGAGACTAAATTCCAAATTCTCCTTTAAGTCTAAGTGATGCTATATAATTACTTCTTACTCACAAATAGTAATTGAAGTCATATGGGTCACCTTAGACCAAAGACTTAGAAAGTGCATGTTCATTTTCACCCTCTCATCACCCACCTGCAGATGCTGAGTACCGCTGGTCCCTTTGGGGCAAGGTCATAGGTTGTGAGGAGCCTATGTCCCTGAATCACCGTATGGAGGAGAACTGCAGAGCCAACCACAGCTCTTACTAGGTGGTATCTTAACACATATGTTTTTTGGATATATACATTAGAATAGATATAATATTTTAAAGATGTTAACAAAAGACTTGTAGTTGCTGCTAAATAAATAGCAAGATATCAATTTGGTTCTACATTCCATATCACTGCACTTCTCTTCTCAGAAAAGCATGTATTCAGTTTCATTTTCATGTAAAGACTATGCTATAAAACTAGAGTTCCTAATTACAGTGAAAAT
Organism: Physeter macrocephalus; assembly: GCF_002837175.3. Classification (NCBI taxonomy): domain Eukaryota; kingdom Metazoa; phylum Chordata; class Mammalia; order Artiodactyla; family Physeteridae; genus Physeter; species Physeter macrocephalus. Next base: position 8,945,914 of record NC_041233.1, on the reverse strand, counting down.
ATCTTTACCTTTTTGTCCCCACATTTTCTATGCATTGCATTGACCTACACTGTTTCCTGACGTGCAATAAACACTTGGGTATCCATGACTTTTATTGACAACCTCATTCTCCAAAAGATTTACTATTCCTACATGAATGACTTTGATTATAGCTGAAATTGAAAATATTTTTTTCCTTTCAAGAAAACCATTTGTCTTTCCAAATGACTGTTAAAAGTCTGGTACTCTACAAGGGTGGAGCTCAGTATGTATTGGGGCAAGAGTGGTTGCTTTGCACATCTCCAAATCATTACTCTTTATACTCTAAACAAGAAAATCCTAGAAATGAGGATAAAAAAGCAATTTTCAGAAAAGAAAGTCCAAGTGGCTAATAAATATGAAAGAGGCTCAACCTCATGAACTGTCAGTTTCTAGACAAATTAAAACAGAAATGCAGGGGCTTCCCTGGTGGCGCAGTGGTTGCGCGTCCGCCTGCCGATGCAGGGGACACGGGTTCGCGCCCCGGTCTGGGGGGCTCCCACGCAGGGGACACGGGTTCGCGCCCCGGTCTGGGAGGATCCCACGTGCCGCGGAGCGGCTGGGCCCATGAGCCATGGCCGCTGAGCCTGCGCGTCTGGAGCCTGTGCTCCGCAACGGGAGAGGCCACAACAGAGGGAGGCCCGCATACCACAAAAAAAAAAAAAAAAAAAAAAAAATGCAATTCCACACATAACAAGTTGGTATAAATGTTGAAAAGTCTTGTAATACCAAGTGTTGATGCTTGTGTGGAAAAACAGGAATGCTCTGATAATCCTAGTGGGAGTATACATTAGTTCAACCACTTCGGAGAACAATTTCCCGGTATCAGATAACTTAATATAGATGTGAACACCTTAGGTCAAGAAGTTCCATTTCTGAGTATATACACTATAGAAACATATGTACACAGCAGTGCAGGTACAAGAATGTACATTAGAATGCTGTTGGGAATGAAAGGGAGGGAGGGAGGAAAATACAACTTAAAATTTCATCAATAATAGAGTATTTAAATTATGATATATTTGCAAATGGACCACTAAACAGCAGTGTCAATAAAGTAAATTAACATATATGTTCCTTTATATAAATTTTAACAACAGCAAAAATATAATACATTAGTTATGGATACATACCTATGTAGGAAAGGTATGATAATACAAATGGAAAGGATAAACATCAAATTTAGGCTCTTGATTATATCCCTAGGAAGGAATAAAGGTGAATGAATTAGGCAAGAGGCTTCAATTTCAACTGTAACGTAATAGTCCTTTAGAAAACAGTAAAGTTTTCTGAGATGCTTTTGAAAAATATTAACATGTTAAAATTTTCAATGTGAACTATATGGATGTGTCATATTATTTTCTGCTATTTTCTGTTTATTTGCTTGCATCGATAATACATCTTTATAGTTTAAAGACTCATGACGTACCCCAGTTTTAAAAGCACGTCTTTGTTTTTAAATTCAATCTCTGCTTAAACCATTTTGCATTTTCTTCCCAAGTGGTACCCAAATTAGAGGCAGTCCCTGTTAGAAACCACTTGGATATTCAGCATCTGTAAGCTCAGTATGCTCTTCAAGATCAAGAACTGTGCCCTTGTTGTGCTGTGTAGCTAGTACCTAACTTAATGTAGCAGCTCAGTTAAAAATATGTCCAAGTGAACTCAATGATAGCTGGTAGACTCAACCAGATGTATACTGTGATGGAAAGCTGGTTAGATTTACCCAATTTCAAGTACTTTTAAAAAACAATTTCACAACATTCATTGTTATCATGTACTTCTGGCATGTGACAAACAAGGATCTGTGAGAAACTAAAATGCATCAATGTTTGAAATACGTATCCACTTCCTGAATAAACTAGATAGAAACATGTATAACTAATGACAAAATATCTGTACATGACACCTAGTTGTTCTCCTGCTTACTGCCAAACTCTCTTAACTGGGAATTCATTGTCTTCTGTTGGTGACTAGCTAGAAGTCAGCTCTCAGACTGCACCAGGGTCTGGCTGACTTTGCTTCATTTTGCCCTCTGGTTGGACTCCATGCTTGTCTTGGCAGGTCACTGCGTATTCATGTAGAAATCTCTATAAAGATGAGCTGGCTGCAGGGATGCTGCAGGCTTTTAAGGCTTCCAATTACAAGGCTTTCTGCCTAAAATGCTGTTGCTCCCACCTTCCTCTCCAACTCATCTCCCACATAGTCCACCTCACTCATGATTTATGTTCCAGCAACACAAAATACTTAGAATTCCCTGACACACTGTACGTATTCGTAACTCTGCACCTTGGCACAGGCTTCTTCCTATGCCAGGAATGCCATTCTCTGTTTCTTGTCTCTTTGGCAAGCATCTATGTCTACCTGGCAAGGCCCTACTTGGACAACACTTCTTCTCTCATAACTTCCCTGAATTTTGTAATCCAGAATCATCATGACCTAAAACAAAAAAGGACAAAATCCATTCACCTTGGGCTGACATTCAGTATCTTCCACAATACACCTAACATATTAATTCATCAAATTGATTGAGTGCTTACTAAGTTTTAAGCAAAATACAAGGTATTAAAGATAAAAAGATGTCTCCAATATGATCTGTCTATAAAGAGCTTACTGGATAGTGGAAAAGAGCAAACACCAAACCAACAAGCAAAACACAACATGTATAGCATAATAGGCTCCTATATAAATTTAGTCCGTGAGATGTTACAAAACACCAAGGATTAAGTAAATAACTTGGACTGAGTCCTATCCAGTTTTCAAAAAAGGAAGGGAAGAAAGAAGAGAGGGAGCAAGGCAACAAAGGAAATAGGAGAGAAAGTAAAGAAAAAGGAAGAGATGTGTATGAAAATAAAAATTTCACAGCAAAGTCTTAATATCAGACTTAAGTCTGAACAACAGAAGGCATTCACCAGGCAGGTAGCAACATCAAGGAATACTTAAAAGAGTAAGGAGAATACATGTTAAGAGAAAGAATGAGACTATGTATACCATTCACAACACATAAATAGGTAGGTCTCAGATCCCAGCTTTTCAGGATTCTGTATATATGGCTCTGCTCTAAGACTAACGTAAAATATGGAAACCAAAAGCTTAGTGGACAATGACCACTTGGTCTGTGCCATTTTGTACGTATGAAACTAAGTAAACAAAATGGCCAGGGATGACCGCGACAAGGTAGCAAGAATATACAAACTGACAAAATCTAATAGTGTGTGAATAGTAGAGTGGAAGTTCCTTGAGAGCAGGGATTTTTTTTTCCATTTTGTTCAATATTGAATTGTTAGCCTGTAAAATGAGAACTGGTATATAAAAGGAACTCCATAAATATTTATGAGAATGATGTCAGCATGAATAAATATACCCAGTGGAAAATAAAAGGGAAACAAAAGTAAACATATCCATGTAAAATATCCAAGAGCAATAATTACAATTTCTCCTTTGCAAAATCTTTTTTTCCCCAGATTTATTGAGATATACTTGACATATAACATTGTGTAAGTTTAAGTTGTAGAACACTTTGATCTGATATACTAATATTGCAAAATTATTATCACCATAGCATTAGCTAACACCTGCTATCACATCACATAATTACCATTTCTTTTTTGTGGTGAGAACATTTAAGATTTACTTTCTTAGCAACTTTCAAGTACGTAATACAGTATTAACTATAATCACTAAACTGTACATTAGATCACCAGAACTAATTCATCTTCTAAGTGAAGTCTGTACTCTTTGACCAACATCTCCCCTTTTCCCTCACTGCCCAGCCCCTGATAACCACAATTCTTATCTCTGTTTCTAGGAGTTTTTTTTTTTTTTTTGTTAGAATCCACATATAAGTGAGATCATACTTATTTGTATGATATCTACCTTTCTGTCTGACTTATCTCACTTAGCATATGCCCTTCAAGTCCATCTATGTTGCTGCAAATGTCAGAATGTCCTTCTTCCTCATGGCTGAAAAATATTCTATTGTGTATATAAACTACATCTTTATCCATGCATCCATTCACAGACACTTAGGTTGCTTCCATATCCTAGTTATTGTAAATAATGCTGTGATGACTATGGGAGTGCAGGTATCCTAAGATCCTGTTTTTTTTCCTTCTGAACACGCAAGAGTCCCCCCCTTATCCAGGGTTTCGCTTTCTTCAGTTCCAGTTACCATCAGAAAACCGTGGTCAGAAAATATAACATGGAAAATTCCATAAATAAACAATTCATAAGTTTTACATTGCACGCTGTTCTGAGCAGCATCATCAAAACTCGCGCCACTCCGCTCCACCCCTCCTGCATGACTCATTCCCTTTGTCTGCACATCCCGCCCGTTAGCCACTCAGCAGCCATGGGGTTATTAGATGGTCTGTCGAGGTCTCACAGTTCTTGTGTTCAAGTAACCCTTATTTTACTCAATGGCCCCAAAGCACAAGAGCAGTGCTACAGGCGATTCGTACACGCCAAAGACAAGCCATAAAGTGCTTCCTTTAAGTGAACAGGTGAAAATATTACCAGCAAAGACCATTCATTCCTGGTGAATAAAAACAGAATCTGGGTAATAAAGTCTGACCTTTCTTTCCATTGTGCTGCACGCAGAGGCCTCACACCCGGCACTTCAGACCAGGGTTCCTACGGCAAAACGGGGGCACCTGACGCCTCAGCGGGCGGGCTGCACGGGAAGCTCTGCGCACGACACCTCAATCCAAGATGGCGGCAGTGAGATGTGCGGAGACGCTGCGATCTGCACGGGGATCTTCTGCGTGAGCCGCCCTCCTGCAGGGGCCCTGCGAGAACCCCCGCCCCCTCCCGGCTGTGGAGAAAGCTATAAGGGAGCCCCGCCCGCGGACTGTCGTAACCAGAAGAGAGTGTACTCTGAGCGAGAGCTCGCACCTCTCCATTCTTCCGTCAGAGAAGAAAGTTTTCCGTAGTTTCTGAACCGAAGTCAGTCTCCTTCTGTTGGCTCCAAGGACCCTGGGCAGAAGGGCACTTGTTGGGGACTGACTCAGGAGGGTCCGTAACAAAAGTCCTCGACTTAGTATGGAAAGGAAAGACATGCTGAGCTTGCTAGCATCTCTGGTAAGAACGAATCTTCTCTTGGTGAAATTATGAAGGAGAAAAAATTCATGCTAGTTTTCCCATTGCATTTTGAACGGCAGAAGTTACAGCCACAGTGTGTGTTAAGCACTTAGTTAACACAGAAAAGGCATTAAATTTGTACAATAAGATATTCTGAGAGACCATATTCACATAGCTCTTATTACAGTATATTGTTATAATTGTTCTATTTTTTTATTACTTATTATTGTGAATCCCTTACGATGCCTAATTTATAAATTAAATTTTCTTATAGGTATGTTTGCTTAGGAAAAATATTGTATATATAGGGTTTGGAACTATCCATGGTTTCAGGCATCCCCTGGGGGTCTTGGCATATGTCCCCCACAGATAAGGGGACAGTACTATATACCCAGAAGTGGGATTGCTGGATCCTATGGCAGTTCTATTTTTAAATTTTTGCGGAACCCCCATACTATTTTCTAAAGTGGCTGCACCAATCTACGTTCCCACCAATGGTGCAAAAAAGTTCTCTTTTCTCCACTGCTTTGTCGACCCTCGTTATCTTCTGTCATTTTGATAATAGCCATTCTAACAGGCATATCTCATTCTGGATTTTTTTTGTTTGTTTTTTTTATTTTGTGTTTGTTTTTGCTTGCATCAGGTTTGAAGAGAGTGGTTCTTTTTTTAATTTTTATTTTATATTGGAGCATAGTTGATTAACAATATTGTGTTAGTTACAGGTGTACAGCAAAGTGATTCAGTTATACATATACACGTATCTATTCTTTTTCAAATTCTTTTCCCATTTAGATTACAGAATATTGAGTGGAGTTCCCATCATGGTGGCTTTGATTTGTATTCCCTGGTGATTAGTGATGTTGAGCACCTTATAATGTACCTATTGGCCATTTGTATGTCTTCTTTGGAAAAATGACAGTTCAGTTCCTCTCCCCATTTTTCAAATGGGTTCTTTTTTTTTTTTTTTTTTTTGCTGTGAGTTGTATGAGTTCTTTATATATTTTGGGTATTTACCCCTTATCAGATATATTCGATTTGCAAATATTTTCTCCTGTTTCATGGGTTGCCTTTGCAATTTATTGATGGTCCTTTGCAAAATCTTTAACTTCCTTATCGTTATTTCTTTCCATTATACTTCGTCAAAATGCTAAACCTGAATAAATCCTACCAGCTGTCTTTAAGTTTACCTTAAAAATCCACAACTCTGGGGGGAAAAAAATTCACCCAAATCAGGTGATTGTATTTTTTTTTTTTTTTTTTTTTTTTTTTTTGTGTTGCGGTACGCGGGCCTCTCGCTATTGTGGCCTCTTCCGTTGCGGAGCACAGGCTCTGGACACGTAGGCCCAGCGGCCATGGCTCACGGTCCTCCCAGACCGGGGCACGAACCCGTGTCCCCTGCATCGGCAGGCGGATTCTCAACCACTGCGCCACCAGGGAAGCCCGGGTGATTGTATTTTTAATCTATGGTGCTTAAATTTAATTAGGCAATCATTACTCTCCAGTCATCCTTTATAGGCTGACTTTCTCATTACTGAGACCATTATAGCACCATCATTTCTTTATTTTCTCCTATTTCTTTAAAACATTTAGACTCTTCCTATATATCCATATTCAAAAAATAAATCAGCATCATAGAATAGTCATCAAATAAAAGTTTCACCACAAACCTAGAAACCTGTCCTTTCTTGTGCCCATGTTCTCCCTCTTTTTTCCTAATTCAATGAAGAAAGTATTCTTCATCTATCAATGTCCGACTCTGGGAAATCTATTCAGCACTTTACCCATCACTTTCTTCTCAAACCATGTGTTGTCTGCTACTCATCCTGTCTTGTCCATCACTCCTCTCAGCATGGAGATATGTACCTGTATCTACCCACTAACATAGATGCTCCTCTTATTTGAAAATGCAATACTTCATTTGCTTTCTTCAGAGCATATATCAATATTTGTAATAATTACATTTATTTGTTTTGAACTTCTGTAATTCTGGCAGTGTTCTAGTTCTTGATCTACGAGTTTACACAGTTTATATCTTATGGAGCTCTATACTTATGTTTTAGGTAGTTTTTTTTTCTCATGTGTCTGTTAGACTTCAGAAAATTCTATTTTTAATTTGATATATAGGTTTCTATCATACTTAGTTTCTAACTGCATTTGTTATGAAGAACTCATCTTTGTAATGCCCAATATGAACATTTCATTTTTAGTTAAGTTTTGGAGTAAAAATTCAGTTAAAAAATTTTTTTTGCTTTAAATTGCCATATTAATTGTTTTGTATTGGAATTTGGGATCCTTATTAAAATTATTAACTTGATAGAACACAAGAGTGAAGAAGAGAATAGAGATAATGTAGGAGGGAAAGAATAGTGCCTATTATAGGCTGAATGTTTGTACCCACCCCCATGCACAGATTCATATATTGAAATCTTAATCCCCAGTGCGATGGTATTGGGAGGTGAGGCCTTTGGAAGATAATTAGATTCAGATGAGGTCATGAAGGTGAGGCCCTATGATGGGATTAGTGTCCTTATAAGAAGGGGAAGAGAGGAAAGACCAGAACTCACTTGTGTGCCAGTGCACGTGCTCCTTCTCTGTCTCTCTCATCTCTGCCAAGTGAGGACATAGCAAGAAGGCAGCCTTCTGGAGGCCAGGAAATGTGCCCTCATCAAAAACTAGACCGTGCTAGCACCCTGCTCTCAGACTTCCCAGTCTCTAGAACTGAGAAATAAACACTTGTTGTTTAAGACACTCAGTTTATGTTATGTTGTTACAGCAGCCTGAGCTGACTATGACCATGCCTGGAGATTTAATAAAAGAAACAAATTGACAGATACAGGAAGCACAGCATACACAAATAAGGAAAGAGAGTTCTCGCCTCACACATTGCATTGAAACCTCAGAACACCAGAGAAGAAGACCTGTTTAGGTAGCTGAATCAGGGAAGCCTATCGAAGGAGACTTTGAAATTTGAACAGAGAACTAAGTGGTGAGAAAGAGTGAACCATGTAGCCTTGCTCAAGGAAGAGCAAGAAGCCAGTGAGCTGAAACACATGTCCAGGAGGAAAAGTGATGGAAGTGTGCTTGGAAATTTAAGCCAGTCATGTAGGCCTTAGAGGTTCTGCAGAGAAGGTTGTACTATTTTTTCCTAAGTGTGATGAGACGCTATTGGAGAGTTTTAAGCATGTGAATGGCATGAATGAGTGTATTATTTAAAATGGTCACTCTGATGGTCTTGTGAGGAATGGACTGTGTTGAACCAATAGTGGAGGCAGAGGACTGCTTGTGTCAGTGGCATTGCTGTCATCAGATCAGAATGGATTGGAGTAATGTGACAGCCGTTGAGATGTGGCAAAGGATTGAATTGGGAATATGTTTTATTTATTTATCTTTAAATTATTTATTTCGGCTGTGCCGGGTTTTAGTTGCGGCATGCAGACTCTTAGTTGCGGCATCTGGACTCATTTGCGGCATGTGGACTTCTTAGTTGCGGCACGCGGACTTCTTAGTTGTGATATGTGAGATCTAGTTCCCTGACTAGGGATCAAACCCAGGCCCCCTGCATTGGGAGCATGAAGTCTTAGCCACTGGACCACCAGGGAAGTCCCAGGAATATTTTTTAAACATATAGCATACATGGCTTGTTGATTTGGATGTGAGTATTGAGGAAAAGAGAGGAAAAAAAGAATGACTCCTATGAGGTAGGAAGATTGAGAGATACAAAGCAAAAATTCTCTTTGGACATAATAAATTTGAAACTCATGTTAAGTGGAAAGGTTGCAAAGGCAATTGGATAAATGTGTCTTAAGCTCAGGTCTAAGTCATGACTAATGATTTATACTTTGGAAGCTTCAGCTTATTAATGCTATAACTAACACAAATAATATATGTTGACTATAGTAAGTGATGATCAGCTTATCAGTGGGTTTCCTGACCTGGGAAAAGCAGTGAACCTTTTTCCTAAAACCAATTATATTAATACAAATAATATGGTCTGAATGTTTATGTCCCTCCAAAATTCACATGTTGAAATGCTAACCCCCATAGTGATGGTATTAAGAGGTGGTGACTTTGGGAGGTGATTAGGTCATGAGGGTGGAGCCCTCATGAATGGGATTAGGTCCCTTATAAAAGAGGCCCAGGAGAGAGCTCCTTTGCCCTTTCCACTATGTGAGACATGGTGAGAAAATGTCCATCTAGGAACAAAGAAGCCTTCACCAAACAATGAATCTGCCACTGCACGATCTTGGACTCCCCAGCCTCCAAACCATGAGAAATAAATTTCTGTTGTTTGTAAGCCACTCAATCTATAGAATTTTGTTATAGCAGCCTGAAGGGACTAAGACAACAATTGAAAAAGATTTTTGTGAGAATTACCTTATTTAAACCATATCATTCTGATCATGCCTTGCAAGTATATTGAGGGCTGCAAGGTGGTTTAATTCAAATAGTTCAATATAGGAGTTCAGTTTCACTTCACATTTTAACTATGTTTTATTGAATAGTAAATCAATAAGATTCCACTCCAATATTAAATATTTCTTGATGTTTGTCTACTCCAAAATTTCCCTCCCAGTGGGACCGGAGTAGTCTATGGAATTACTTACAAGGAGACAGGAAAAAATAAATAAACCTTTCTATTCCCATTTTCTTATCCCTCAGAGAGAGTCTCTGCTTTTCTTTTCCTTTTAGCCAAAGTTAAAAAAAAAAAAAGTACCAAAAAGATTGAATTTAACCAATGTCATCTCAAGCTGGCTCAGGGAGTATCTTTCCATGGCATGACTGCAAAATGACACAGGGAAGCTTGTCCATTCTCCTTAACTTTACAAGCCAGTCTGCTATAAGCATCTGGTTGTAAATGTGCCAATAATGAACAAGGCTGGGATATACCTCCTGGCATCATGGCTTTGTACATATTGGGTACTCAGTATAATCTTTCCTATATTTCTGATCATGTGCCAGCATTCCAATTTTGTAGGAATAGCAAGGGACATCAGAAGGTAAAATGAAAAGAAGTAGAAGTCTGATTCTTTACGGACTCGGTCTAGCACATTTGAACGGTCCCTCAATTTCCTGGTTTACAACAAGGGGTACCTAGTGACTGATGAGCCTGGCTGCAACAAATTTTGTACTGGAAACCTTAGACTTCCTATGCATCCAAACCAATCATCTGCTTGGGCATCTCCACTACAATACATATTATTGGTACGTCTCTAATCGACTTCACCCTTCCTTTGGCAAGCCTATCTCTTAACGCTGAAATCTTTCATTCACAATTAATGTTGAATTTGCAGTCACTTTTAAATCCTATAATTTGATCAGAAAAACTTATATTTAAAATATAAACTTAGATGTATGCACCCCCAAGTTCATTGCAGCATTGTTTACAATAGCCAAGATATGAAAACAACCTAAGTGTCCATGGATGGATGAATGGATAAAGAAAATGTGATGTGACATATATATATTTTTTCTCTCTTATATGTGGAATTTAAGAACAAAACCAAGCACAAACCAAGCTCATAGACACAAAAAACTGATTTGTGGTTGCCACAGGTGAGGGGTGGAGGTGGGCAAAATGAGTAAAGGGGGGGTCAAAAGGTACAAACTTTCAGTCATAGATAAGTCATGGGCTATAAGGTACAGCATGGTGACTACAGCTAATAATACTGTATTACATATTTGAACGTTGCTAAGAGAGTAAATCTTAAAAGTCCTCGTCACACATGTGCACATATTTGTTGTAACTATATATGGTGATGTTAACTAGATTTATTGTGGTGATTGTTTTGCAATATATATAAATATTGAATCATTGTGTCATACACTTGAAACTAATATTGTATGTCAATTATACTTCAATTTAAAACATATAATATAGTATAATGTAGTATATGACATGAGCACAGAGGAAACAGATGAATTCAGGTACAAGATAAACGTCCCATATAGATGTTGTGCTACTAGTGTCAAAGAGTCATAATCAAAGTATCAATAGGAATAGCTTCACATGTCAAGCTGCCTTATCCAAGTTATTTTTGACACATTTCATAATTCCTAAATTAAACATAATACTGAAGTCAACACACGTAAATCAGAAATGGTGTTTTAAGATGGGAAAAGTACTCAAATACACATAGTGATTTTGTTAGACTTTGTACTTTTAGTGCCTACAATTAGAGTCTAGGAACTCTGTTTTCTACTAGTCAAAAGACTACTGCATATCATGAAAGTAGAAGTTAAACACAATCCAGAAACCACACCTCATGATATTATTCATCTAGGTTTTCCTTGAGTGAACACAGAATAATAAAATGTATTCTCAAAACCAGAACCAAATATTCACCTGCTAAAAGGCATAGGTAAGTTAATATTTCTTAATATCTAAAAATGCTTTCAAATATATCACATCACTGATATCTTTCAATAGACCTTTGAGAAAGATGCTATTTTATTCTCTTTAGAGGTGAGATTCAAACACATTGTAAATGGCAAGAAAAATAGTCTCAAATTCAGATCTTGTAATAGAAGTGTTTGTTCCCCATTACAAAGCTTCCATCACTGGAAAGCAGACGTAATTTTGATAAACTTTGATTATGCTCACCATTCCTGAAACACAGACTCTGAGTTCTTTAGTTAATGTGAATGTATGGATGATCTTTTACTATTCTATCCAGATATCTTATCCTGCTCCCTTATATCCAACAAGGCAAGGAAAAAGAAAAAAAAAAAAAGTAGGCTAATGCTAGTGGTGCAAGCTGTGGCCATGTTAAAAAAATAAATAAACTGATTTTCATGAAAACTGAAAAATTTATAATTAAAGCATCTCAATCTACACACCTAATATAGAATGTTTGCCAATATTTGAAATCTCCTGCTAATATTTTCATAATTCCTTTGCCAAGTGTGAAACTTGTAAATGTCATAAGGAAAGATTCTCCCCAGCAAATATGAAGATAAGATCAAAACTGAAGATAAAATAGACCCACACATAACTGCAAATCCAGAATTCTTTCCACTACCCAGTGAAATGTCTCATGAGTCCATTCAAATATTAAAGGTTATCTCTTAGTTGAATCAGCAAAGGGATTTGCAAAAACTATGAACTATATAAAAATATGTGCAGTGCCAACTTTTCAATGCTTCAAACTTGGTCATTCTGCTCGTTCCATTTTAATAGGACTTTAAAAAAGTTTTAATGCTCACCACTTTTACTCCATCATTTTATTGTTTTCTCTGATGACTTACACAAAATATAGGAAAGACATATATCATCAGTGTTTCACCCCATAGCAGTCAAGTGAAAATATTGTTTCTAGAGGCACTTCTAAAAGTTATGGACTACTGGTAGTTTTAAATATTTGCTAGATATATTGAAATAAGTTGAATGAATCACCAAGTTAAGAACAAAAGGCATTAGTTGCTATATTTGGTAAATCTTGAACTACTGAATTTCTGCAGTTTTGAGCATCTTAACATGAAAGATAATAGTGTTTGGGAAATACAGAAAAACAGGACAATATATTTTTCTATATAGAAAAACTGGCATTAAGCACCATCTGGAAAAAATAAGAAATTGAGTGTAATTTGACCACATTTAATAAATACAACTGCAAAAAAATTAGAGGAGAATCTTTAAAACCTCTAAACTTACAACTGTTCTTATTGCCAAACTTATTAGGAAATCTTGGAAACATTCATTTGCCTTACATTCTACTTCTCTTTATATCTCTAGTACTTAACTTAGTAGCTGAAATACAGTGATTAAAAATGTTTTCTCAATTTTACTGAATTTCATAATACATAGGTAATATCAATGGCCACAACTTAAACCTCCAAGGTATTGAAAGAAGCATTATGGCCCAAACATAAAATGTTCCAAATGAACACTTTGCCATCCTCATAAAATTCTCCTGAGAAGGGGAAAATATCCATATGCTTTGCAATCAACTGGCTGAAAATATTGCTTGTGCTTTGTCACAACATGCTGTTCTGCTGTAGAGACTTATGAATACTGGCTCATGTCCAGTTTGTATAAGAGATTAACTTTGTCAGAGTCTCTGAAGATAAAGGCTTAGGCCAATTCATGTGACTGTGGTCACAATAGCATAGCCAACATGAAAAACATGAAAGGAACAAAGACTGCCTCATTCATGGTGAAAGATATATGTGCATAACTACTGCAAGCTTCAGCAACGCAAGAAAAAATTGGCAGACTTACTTGAATATGGTCGCTAAAACCAATTCCATTTTTTTTTTTAATGGAACTGGTACTGTGAACGCTGATTAGATAAGCAGAGAAATTCTGCCAGGGCTTGGAGAAAAACATTCTTCGTCAATTGATGGGGAAACAGGGCTACAGCATAAAATAGCCTTTTTTCTAAGCAGATGACTTTCATTGAAACAGAACCTCTTGCCTCTTCCCATGATTCATTTCTTTGGCACTTTCCTTTCTCTTGAGGATTTTTCTGTAGCATGATTTTGCCCATTGGGTATCTAGACCATGGAAGGGGGCAATGGAACCAGATTTGGCAGAAGTTGTTTGGGTGGTAACATTCATCTTAGCCTTATGTTTGGAAATAGTTAGCCTGGCCAACTGCCAGACATATTTCTTTTGGTCTGTAGGAAATGCCACTCAGCCACCAGAGGTAAAATTTTTCACAACTGTGGAGAACAGAGGTGTTGGAAAGAAGAATGACAAATCTGTCTTTTTTGGGAGACGGGGAGGAAAGAGGTCATTGGTATTCTGCTCTGTTGATAAATAGTTAAGGATCACCTATTACATTTCTTGTCAATGATTCATACTTTGCATTCTCAAAAATTAAAAACTAATGTTTAAAGTCAGAAGTTCCTAGAGGGAAAAAGCTCATTTCAAATGCATATGTATAAAACACAGAAAGCAAGATTTTAATTTTTTCCTAAATTCTCCACATTAATGATTGAGAATTATGTCCTTTTTTAGTTTTCTCCTTTCACATTTATTATAATATTGCATGATGGTAAAGCTCACGTACTATAACTGCAAGTTATATCTGTTTTGTTTTACATTGTGAAGAGGACAAAGTAAAACAAAAAGGATTTGTATTTGTCATGTGTTTCTCATGACAAAAGATAGTTATATGTAAACTCTTAAGGAAACGCCAAATGAAAATAATACCAAAATATTTTAATTTTTTATTTTTACCTTCACATTACTTCCCTTTACCAAGTAAACTCCAAACATGCAAAAACACATTGAGTTTTAATTTGGAAGCCCTATTTGGCACACATAGGAATGCAAAGACTGTCTTATCTAATGGAAATAATTTGAGTGCTGGAAAACCTACAATCATGAGTATTTGATCCTTGGTCTCCTGTATTTTAAGTGGATTTTCCTCTATTCTATCTTATATTTTACTTTTGCAAATTAAATCCCTCAACAGATAACTCAGTTCCCCCTCTAAGCAATAAATACCTGATGTACTGGTATGATGGGTATCTTAAAGCTTAAGATATTGTTAATTCTGAAGGAAACTTGTTCAGTATCATTTAGGTTTAGGATTAAAATATCTCTGTAAAAATAATCTTCATTCTAACCGTTAATTTTCACTTGAGAATTTCTATGAAAATAATTTCAAGGGAAGCAGAAAAAAGCAATATTATTCCTTGTTTTGTTAATGTATGAAGTAAAACCATCTGAAAAATCAACCATTAATGGGTGTTCACAAGTGCCATCCACTAAGTGTATAATTTTTATTAATTATTTCACTTTACTCTTAGAGGAAGAAAGTTAGTATTAATATCCTTATTTTACAGATGGAAAAAATTATACTTAATGATATTAAATAACTTACTTGAAGTAACACAACAAGTGGATGTTGGATCCAGGATTCTAAGTCCCTTTTATATCATATTTTGAGTAACATTAAGCTGATAGTACAATTTCTTCTGTTCAGTGTCTTAGTGACATAGAGAGCTATCTTGCCCCCTTTTGGAATTACTCTCTCCATAATTTAACTCCCAGGGTATTTATTACTTTTATGAGCCTTAAAAGCAGTCTACTTTACTTTTTTTTATTATTATTATTTTTTTTTGTGGTATGCGGGCCTCCTTCTGCTGTGGCCTCTCCCGTTGCGGAGCACAGGCTCCGGACGCGCAGGCTCAGCGGCCATGGCTCACGGGCCCAGCCGCTCCGCGGCATGCGAGATCCTCCCAGACCGGGGCGCGAACCCGGTTCCCCTGCATCGGCAGGCGGACGCGCAACCACTGCGCCACCAGGGAAGCCCAAAAGCAGTCTACTTTATAATAGATATTACGTGCTTGCCTTAATACTGTTGGAGATTTTAAGTATACATCAGGACCCATGCCTTTTTTATATGTTAATAACATGGTATTTTATACATAGTAGGTAATCAATAGTGAGGGAATGCTTGCCAGAAAGTTATTATCTTTTGTAAAACATCATAAAGATTTCCTAACACCTTGTTCTTTATATTAAAGGTGACTTTTTAGATTAGGTAAGCAAATGTTGGATCAGTAACTCTCCATATCTTAACCATAATTTTTAAAATAATAGCTTCCTGCTCTTTCTATCACATTAAGACTTCTAAATCTTATCCCTGGTTGTCCTATTCTGTAGACTTTTTTTTTTTAACATCTTTATTGGAGTATAATTGCTTTACAATGGTGTGTTAGTTTCTGCTTTATAGCAGAGTGAATCAGCTATACATACACGTATATCCCTGTATCTCCTCCCTCTTGCGTCTCCCTCCCACACTCCCTGTCCCACCCACTAGGTGGTCACAAAGCACTGAGCTGATCTCCCTGTGCTATGCGGCTGCTTCCCACTAGCTATCTATTTTACATTTGGTAGTATATATAAGTCCATGCCACTCTCTCACTTCATCCCAGCTTACCCTTCCCCACCCCAGGTCCTCAAGTCCATTCTCTACGTCTGCGTCTTTATTCCTGTCCTGCCCCTGGGTTTTTCAGAACCTTTTTTTTTTTTTTTTTTTGTAGATTCCATATATATGTGTTAGCATACGGTATTTGTTTTTCTCTTTCTGACTTCACTCTGTATGACAGACTCTAGGTCCATCCACCTCACTACAAATAACTCAATTTCATTTCTTTTTATGGCTGGGTAATATTCCGTTGTATATATGTGCCACATCTTCTTTATCCATTCATC
>NC_041233.1:8915987-8929588 GCF_002837175.3 Physeter macrocephalus | reverse complement strand
GTTTTCTCAGGGTATATGCCCAGTAGTGGGATTGCTGGGTCGTTTGGTAGTTCTATTTTTAGTTTTTTAAGGAACCTCCATACTGTGCTCAACATCACTAATCATTAGAGAAATGCAAATCAAAACTACAATGAGGTATCACCTCACACCAGTCAGAATGGCCATCAACAAAAAATCTACAAACAATAAATGGTGGAGAGGGTGTGTAGAAAAGGGAACCCTCTTGCACTGTTGGTGGGAATGTAAATTGATATTCTGTAGACTTTTATTAATTTTTTACAAACTTATTATTTCCTAATTACTGTACTTGTGCTCAACAATCACCACCACCTCTGCAGAGAAAGACTTCTTTTCATCCTTTGCAATACTTTCTTTCTTTTTTTTTTTTTTAATTTTTATTTTATGTTGGAGTATAGTTGATTTACAATGTTTTGTTAGTTTCAGGTGTATAGCAAAGTGATTCAGTTATACATATACATATATCTATTCTTTTTCAAATTCTTTTCCCATTTAGGTTATTACAGAATATTGAGTAGAGTTCCCTGTGCTACACAGTAGGTCATTGTTCATTATCTATTTTAAATATAGTAGTGTGTATATGTCAATCTCAAACTCCCAATTTATCCCTCTCTCCCACCTTTCCCCTTTGGTAACCATAAATTTGTTTTGTAAGTCTGTGAGTCTGTTTCTGTTTTGTAAATAAGTTCATTTATATTATTTAGTTTAGATTCTGCATATAAGTGATATCATATGATATATGTCTTTCTCTGTCTGACTTCACTTAGTATGATTATCTCCAGGTCCATCCATGTTGCTGCAAATGGCATTACAGTATTTTATTCTTTTTAACGGCTGAGTAATATTCCATTGTATGTATGTACTACATCTTCTTTATCCATTTATCTGTCAATGAACATTTAGGTTGCTTCCATGCCTTGGCTAGTGTGAACAGCACTGCAATGAACATTGGAGTGCATGTATCCTTTCGAACCATGGTTTTCTCTGGGTGTATGCCCAGGAGTGGGATTGCTGGACCATATGGTAGCTCTATTTTTAGTTTTTAAGGAACCTCCATACTGTTCTCCATAGTGGCTGTACTATACCATGTTCTTGGATTGGAAGAATGGAATATATTCTATCAATTCCTGAAAACCCAGTTTTAGATTTTCTAACCCCATCGCAGTTATCAGTAGGGCTTCCCTTCATACAAAAGCATATGTCTCTGTCTTTGTCCATATTTCCTGCGTAAATATGTCCAATTCCTCTGTATGCCTAATTCTTGTCTAAACAAGATTCTAAAATGTCTGGAAGAGACATGGTCTGTCTTTTACATGCCCTTAAAAATTATCTAAACTTGTAGTACTCAGTAGAAGGCTTTTGGTAAGCCATTAGGAAATTTTAAGAAAGTGCGGAAGTAGAAAATAGTACAATGATTGATTTCCATTGTTAAACAAATTAGTGCCAGTTGCCTGGGTTTAAGTGCTCTATCATTTTTTTGCCAATGTTCTGAGTGAACCAGTCTTTCTAAATGTGTTTTATTAACATACTACACAATCATCAGATGTTCATTTACACTGAGTGGACAACAGGCTCATTCATGTCAAGGTGTATTTGTATAACAATCTTGCCCGACCATATGCATAACCATTTGATCTGTGGGAGTTATTAGTTCACTTACATTATTCTCAGGATGGTAGACAGCTAAAAGAAAGCTGGTCTTTTATGAAAGTGCTCCAGATGTTCAGCACTAAAAGTTTAGAACTTGAAATTCAAATAGCACATTATATATTATTCGATCTATTAAGATCTGCTTTCAGAGACTCTTAAATACTTGTTCTTTTCTTTCTGTCTTCCTGGTGCATTATATTTCTTTGCCCCAAATGGGGCAGTTTTTGCAAGATATCACTGCCATTAATTATTATCCTAAAATGTATAATGCATTCACATAGAGTGAAACAGATCATAAATTCCTAACATTTATTATTCACTCATATGAGCCAATAAAACAAGAGTGAATAGTTTTAAAAGAAGTGGTTTGATATATATGTGTGTGTGTGTGTGTGTGTGTGTATATATATATATATATATATATATATCTCCTCTATCAGAATACTGAGAAGCAAGCTACCAAGTTATTAGATTTATAAAAGCAAGATGATTATACTAAAATCAGAAATGTTGGCTCATTTATGTAAGAAGACTAGACGATGTCTATAATTGGACACAGCTGGACATAACTGGACAGATCATGGGTTGTGATCCAAGGGAAAGACCTTCCTTATACTAATTTTTATATTTAGACGGAAGTTGGGAGAGGTCAAGGAGCACCACACTGGTTGATAACTTTCTTCTTTGGTTAAAAAGCCTTGTTGAAGAGAGGAACATCCTCTATGAACCAACACAGTTATTAGTTAAAAAAAAAAAAATCCCGAGAGAGCTCATTCCTGGTAATACAGGTCATTGCTAGGAAGGGGTCCAGGGGAATGGGGAGAACATAGCAGGGGCCACCAGCACCTTGTCTCCTCACCCAGAAGAGAAGGCTAAGACGGTGCAGAAGGAGAGGTGAGAAAAAAATGGAGTGGAAAGTTGAAGGTCTCCTTGATACACTGTATGCATAAAGTTTGATCACTTAGTTAAGATTTTTCCAGACAAAATTTGCTTATTGTTTACCTCCATGGGTTCACTCCACCAGGAGATCCTAGCTACCTTCTCCAACCTGTGGAGATCAGACCAGCCACCTGTGTGTTAATTCCCATTCTGAAGAAGCTTACAAAGACTAGGACCACTCATGGAGCTGCTTCACGTATTGAAGTCTTCCCTGGTACATTATTTGGCCATTAGTTTACTTGCTTGGCCTTCTTATATTCCTATGGATATTTGCATATCATTAATTATTGCCCAGAGAGTAAAAACATAATGAATGACATTTATTATTACACAAGTAATAGATGGTCATTCTAAAGGAAAACTTTTAATACAGACAAGGTCACCTGAGGTCTTATAGATTCCCAAATGAGGACAGCGGTGGGGGTTCCCTTTGGTTCACAGTACCATTGGGAGGTCACACGCTACACCCAGGCTGACATGCACACAACACATTTTCAATGGGTTAGCTGATTGGCAACTTAACCAATTTACATATGGTGTACTGTTTTGGAGAAGCCAATTTCAAACATCCTTTTATGTGCGTGTGACACAAACTTGGAAAATAGGTTAATATCAGAGCTTCGAATCTATGCACAAATAACTTCCTACAGGTGGCATTATTGGGAGTAAAAATGGATATTCACATTTCTTGATAGTGGTCAGGTGAGAATTTCTTCAGGGAAAATAGTAGATCTAGGTTAATATAATTTTTCAGGAGTAATAGTGTTAATAGCTGGATTGTATCTCTCTAACACATATATGGTGAAGTTCTAACCGAAAAATGTGTCTGTATTTGGAGACAGGGCCTTTAAAGAAGTGATTAAGTTAAAATAAGATCATTAGGGTGGACCCTAATCCAATCTGACTGGTGTCCTTAGAAGAAGAGGACATTTGGGCATAGATACATACAGAAGAAAGACAATGTGAACACACAGGGAAAAGATAGCCATCTACAAGCCAAGGAGAGAGTCCTCAGAAGAAACCAATCTTGTCAACTCCTTGATGTTGAACTTTTAGCCCCCAGACTTGTGAGAAATTAATGTTTGTTGTTTAAGCCACCCACTCTGTGGTACTTAGCTATACCCTATCAGACTAATGCAAGTACTATCATCCCGGTTGCTGGCATGTATGAGGCCATATATGCCCTCTGTTCAGATGACATAGAAGCCCCCTGGGTCAAGCCAATTCCTCCTGAGGTGCTGAAGTGTTGTATGAGTCATCCACACCCTAAAAGCCAAAAAATATGGAGCTGGGCCTTACATAATGACTTGGAGCTATCTGCTGATCTCAGCGAGTTATGCCACCTGAAATCTAGGATTACAGCCAGGTTTCTGCCTCTAGGAAGATGTTAGCTGTTAGAGCTCTGCATGGTTATGGTTCAGCCCTTGTTAATAGGTTTATTACCTTTGCCTCACTATTGATGACAGTGAAACAATTAAAAGCAGAACATCATTACATACTGGTAAAGGATTCTGGAACTACGTACACTGGAGCCCCATGGTGGTAGAGTGTGAAATAGGCTCACTAGAAAATTTAACTCCCTGAGTCAAACCAAAGTCCTAGTCCTACCAGGGAGCTTTTTTATCAGGACTGAGATGTTAAATATGTCATAGCAAATGTGTAAACTCCCTTCCACTCTGAAAGTTGAAGGAGCAGATATGACAAACCACTGTAGGAAGAACTCATCGAATACCCTGGGCAGATACCAAGGAACATCCCTGGTGTTGCCAACGGAGGCTCTCATAGGAGCCTGAAGCAGCGTCAAAGGGACTAAGAATGTCAGGTAGATTCCATCCAGCTAAGGATGCCTTATCTCTCAGGGGAGGATTCAGGAGAGGTGACAGGAATTCAGAAAGCAAGGTTTATAGATCTTCTAGGCTGCTTGTGCCACAGGCTTCCTGGTTTGGTTCCAGGATATATGGAACTTCAGTAGGTAGCAAATGAAGAAAACAGAAAAACAGGAGAGGGTGCCAGGGTGTTTATCCAGTTGTAAGCCACTCACTAGCAGAGGTAATAGTCAAGCCAGGATACATAACTGCAAATTTTGTGCTTGGCCTGTCGTAGGACTCTACACTGACAGGTAGAGCAATAGCAATTCATAGCACAGGCAGCTCAAGAAAACCCTAGGCATGAAAGGCATAAGTCGATATAAACCTTTTGTGTGACTAAGGAAAGTGGTTAGGGTTAGAGGTAATACCAGTAGCAAAGCCACAAAAGCAAATAGAGAAAAGCATCAAATAAATGCCATCAGCATGTTGCCTGAGCATGGTTTGAATAGATGCCCCTTTGTGGAAACTTTGGGGAATGACATAGCTGTTTTTTCCCACATGCTGGCCCTCAAAGGGGCACTAAACATGGCCCTGTACTTTGCAAAGGTATCATTATCATCCAGGCCTCATAAGCTGAGCAAGTATGGTTAGTGATCCACAGGCCAGAGTGTCTAGAATGTAGTAAAAACTTAAGGCTATCATCCCAGTTAATTTTGGCTCTGGAGGAATCCATTATATATGGTCCATTTAGGGCAAAGTAATCATAACTGTACCACATTAATCATTTTCCTCTCATAATTTGTTGGGAAGTATTCTTCTGTAGATTAATATACTTAAGGAACAATGTGCTAATTTTTTAGCATCAAAGATAAAGCTAATAGCTGGTTATTTTTCTCTAATGAATTGACCTTTGAACACAGAAAATATCTCCAGATATTTTTCAAATTGAAGCATTTTTCATTACTATCTGCACCCTAGATCAATTGGGGAAAAAGCTGAGTCTCCTAGCCCTGGTGAGCACAAAGTTTATATTTCTCAAACTCCAGGCAATATGGTACATGTTAATCATGTCTTATATGAAATTAATTGTTCCACATTACCCAATCAGGGGAGGAAATACAATTATGTCTGTTGATTAAAGCAGATATAATAACAAAAATGCAGACTAATGTATGCATCCTATTATATCAGGCCACATCAAATGACATGATTGGCTAGTCATGGGCCTTATCATGTAGGGTACATCTTTATAGGCTATGCCATTTCAGCATAAATAATTCTCTAAATGTCTCAAGTTCTATCACCAAAACCCAATGACAGTGACATCACCAAAAATGGCAAAATAAGGACCTCTGAAAATGAACTCCTCCCTAACAGAAATTATTTTTTAAATTGCAAAATTGTTATTTTCAGAACTCTGAAAATCAACCAAAGATTTGCAATAACCCAGGCAAAATTTATTCAAGAAAAGCAGTTGTATCTCAGTAAGCACAGAAACTTTTTGTGGCATTTTAACTTGCCCCATGACATCCCGTGCTCTCCAGCTCTGTGGCAACCTTGAAAAATAACAATCCACAATCCTGATGCAGCCTGGTAGCCATTGGAGGGAGCAGAAGAGGACTGGATCACTTCCAAAGCCTCATTCCCAAAGAATTCCCATTATTTAACCCCTTGGTAGTTCCCTGGAAGGACCCCACTTACAAGATTGTCTGTATTTGACCTAGTCTGGAGCTCACTCAGAGCAAAAATTCTTCACCTGGGGGTGTTTTTCAAAAACAATTACAGGCAAGTGTCTTAACTTCACACTGCTTGACATAATGGAGTATAATAGCTGATGCAGACAACAGACGAGAAAGATTGAAAGGAAAAGCTGAGGAATGAGATGTCCATAATGTTTTTGGAAAGTTATGCCATATTCTGGGAACCTAGAAAGCCATACACAGGTGTACTCGCCCAAATAAGACCTGAGAGAGCCCTAAGCTGTCAAATCTAGCTAACTTTGAAGCTCTACATAAGCGTGAAGGCAAATGCACAAGTGTTACCTGCCTTACTGAGTGCTGAAAACATGCCTGGACATAAACACAAAGCCCCTCAGCAAAACTGGGGGATTTATTGGTTCCTACACAAAGCCCCTCAGCAAAGACTGGGGGATTTATTGGTTCCTGGCATTTAAGGAAATACCAGTTCAATCATTATTTAAGCCAAAATAAAGCTAACAGAGTAGAGATTTCAGTGATCATATACAAGAAAAAATACTGACTTTATAGAATTAGTTCAAAAGTTCCTAATGATAAAACAAGCAGACTCTGGAAAGGGGGAGGATCTGGTTTCTAGAGTTGCCACACTGTATTATTTTAAATTTCCAGTTATCAACAACAACAACAAAAATAGAGACATACAAATAAACAACAAAGTGTGACCCATACATGGGGAAAAAAATCAATAAATAGACATGCTTCTTAAGAATGCCTGAACATTGGAATATCAAATAGAGAATATCATTAAAGAGACAAAAATTACCTATAGACACACACACACATATAATATGTACACATTCTGAATTTGAGAAGTATGATAGCTCAAGTAAAATATTCACTAGAGGGACTCAAGAGCAGATTTGAACTGGTGAAAGAAAGAATTGATGAATTTGAATGTAGCCCAATTGAGATTACCCTGTCTGAAGAACAGGAACAAAGTATGATGAAAGAAATTTGACAATCTCAGGTATGTGTAAGCCCCATCAAGAACATGAATTACACAGTGAGAGTCCCAGAAGGAGAGGAGAGAGGGGAAGGGGCAGAACTTTTTGAAAGGATATTATGTCTCAATAATTTGAGTATAAAAATCATGTAAAGTATATACTCTGATCACAGTGGAATGAAGTTAGAAATCAGTGATAGAAAAAATATTGGGAACTTACACTATTTAATGGAAATTAAACATATGCTCCTAAATAGCCAATGAATTTTTAAAAATCACAACAGAAAATTGAAAATATCTTCAGATTAATGAAAATGAAAACAGTTGCAAAACTTGTTCTAAAACTACACTCCAAACCTTATGATGGAGTACAAGCAGTAGTTAGAAGGAAATTCATAGCTATAAATGCCTATATTAAAAATGTAAAACTTCCTTAAGAAAATAAGCTAAGCTTCCACCTTCAAAACCATGAAAAAGAAGAGCAAATAAAACCTAAAACAAGCATAAAGAAGGAAATAAAACAATAGAGCAGAAATAAATGAAATAGAAAATAAGAATTAAAAATTGAGAAAAAAAATTTAAAAAGGAAAGTTGACCCTTTGAAAGGATCAACAGTGGACAAACTTTAGCTAGACTGACTAAGAAAAGAAAAAAGTAAGGAGATTCTAATTATTATGATTGGAAATGAAAGAGGGATATTACTACTGACCTTAAATAAATAAAACAGGTTGTAAAGGAACAGTAGATAACCAAATTCCTAGAGAGACACAAACTACCAAAACCGATTCAAGAAGACATGGAAAATCCAAATAACTATAACAAGTAAAATACTGAGTCAGCAAACAGAAAAACGTCCAACAATAAAGAGCCAAGGACTCTGTTCATTCTCTGGTGCATTCTACCAAGTGTTTAAAAAAGAATTAATGCCAGTTGTTCTCAAAATCTTCCAAAAAGAAAAAGAAAAAAAGAAGAGCAGGGAACATGTCATAATTATTCTTTGAGACCAATATTGCCCTAAAACTAAAACCAGATAAAGACATTATAAGAAAAGAAAAATATAGACTAATATCCCTAATGAATATAGATGTAAGAATCCTCAAAACTTTGAAAACTTAAACCGAACGATACAAAAAGGATTATACACCATGACCAAGAAAGGTTTATTCCAGTAATGCAACATTCAAAAACAGTGTATCTTATCAATTGAATGAAAAAAAAATTACACAGTCATCTCAAAAAACATGGAAAAAGCATTTGAAAAAACCGATCACTCTTTCATGATACATACATTCAAAAAACTAGGACTGGAAGAGAATTTCCTCAACCTGAAAAGAGACATCTATGAAAAACCTAACATCATACACAATGGTGTGCGATTGAAAGTATTCACCTGAAGATCAGGAACAACACAGAATGTCAGTTGTCATTGCTGCCTTTGAACATTGTAGTCGAGGTTCTAGCCAGGGCAGATTGGAAAGGATGAAGTAAAAACTATCCTTATTTGCAGATGACAAAACCTTATATATAGAAAATCCTAAGAAACTCACACACAAAAACAACTATTCCAGCTAGTAAACAATTTCAGTGAGTTTGTAGAATAAAAGATTAATATACAAAAATAAATTGCATTTTAATGCACATGCAATGAACAATCTGAAATGAAATTAAGAACACTATTTTACTTGCAATAACATTGAACATAATAAAATAGGAAAATTTTCACAAAAAACATTTAAGACTTGTACACAGAAATCTTTCAATTACAGTGTTGAAAGAAATTTTTAAAAGCCTAAATAATTAGGAAAGGATACCTTATGAATGGTTTAGAAGACCTAATATTGATATGGTGGCAGTATATTCCAAATTGATGTACATATTAAAGGCAATCAATTCCTATCAAAATGTCAGGTAACTTTATGAAGAAATGAACAAGTCAATCCTAAAATTCATATGCAAATGCAAGAGAGCCAGAACAGCCATATAAATCTGAAAAAAGAACAGAGTAGGAGGAATCACACTTATGAATTTCAAACTTACCAAAAGCTAAAGAAATCAAGACAGTGCAGCACTGGTATAGGGATGGATCTACAGACTGGAAAAAGATTGAGACTCTAAAAATAAACCCATGCATGTATAGTCATTGGCTATTGACAAGGCTGCTGAGAGAATTCATTGTGAAAAAACAGTCTTTTCAAAAAATGGTACTGGGATAACTGTATATCCACTTGGAAAAGAATAAACTTGGATCTCTAACACATGTCATATAAGAGTTAACTCAAAATTGATTGAAGACCTAAGTTTAGGTGGTAAAACTATAAAATTACTAGAAGAAAACATAAATGTAAATATTTGTGACTTTGAATTAGGCAATGGTTTCTTAGATATAACACCTAAACCACAAGCAATAAAAAATACAACATATATTAGACTTTATCAAATTAAAAAAAAATTGGTGTGTCAAAGGGTATTCTCAAGAAAGTGAGAAGCTAACACACAGAACAAGAGAAAATATTTGCAAATCATATATCTGATAAGGGTCTAATGTTCAGGATACAAAAAATCTCACAACTCAACAATAAAGAGACAACACGATTACAAATGGACAAAGGATTTGAATAGACATTTCTCCATAAAGATTTTATACAAATGGCCATGGATATTTTATGCAAATGGCCCAACATTGTCAGTCACTAAGTAAATTAAAATCAAAACCACAATGAGGTATTTCATACCTACTAGGATAGCTATAATCAAAAATGGAAAATAGAAAGTGTTGATGAGGATACAGAGAAATTGGAACCCTGAGACACTGGGTAGCAACTTTGGAAAACAGTTTGGCCATTCCTTAAAAGGTTAACAATAACGTAATCATATAACCTAGCAATTCCACACCCAGATATGAATTCAAGAGAAATGAACATATGTTCACAAAAATACTTGTATACAAATGTTCAAAGCAGTATTATTCATAATAGACAAATGTGGAAAAAACACAAAAGTCTATCAACAGATGAATGGATAAACAATATATGCTATATCTATATAATGGAATAGTATTCATTTATAAAAAGGAGTGAAGTATCAATATGCTACAACACAGGTGAACTTTGAAAACATGTTGCTAAATGAAAGAAACCAGTCACAAAAGGCCATATATTGTATGTTGTCATTTATATTAAATGTTCAGAATAGGAAATCCATAGAGACAGAAAGTAGATTACTGATTTCCAGGGGCCAGAGGAAGGCAGAAATGGAGAATGACTGATAATAGGTATTCTTTTTGAGGGTAATGAAAATATTCTGGATAGTGGTGATGATTGCACAACTTTTGGACTGTACTATAAACCTCTGAATGGTTTAAAATGGTGAATTTTATGATAGGTTAATTAAATTCCAATTAAAAAAAATCTACATGCAAGGTTTAAAAAGGCCAAAGCAAAAATTATAGGGAACTTGTTTTCTAACACACATGTTTATTTCTAATCCCTACTGTAACTCCAAAAAATAATTTTTTAAGATGTAGTTATAAACTCAATGGATGAGTTGCATGGTATGTGAATTATATCTTCATAAAGCTGTTTTTAAAGTATAAACACATGAAAATAAAACAAGTGATACCAATAGACAGGCTTTGTCAACAAATTTTTGGAGGTTGGAAAACTGGCAAAAAACAGGCAACTAGGTTAACAGAGTAAAAAAAAAGCTGAAACCTAAGGGCTTGCAGAAGGCAATGTAAAGAGAAGCAAACTAATCCATACCACGAAATCTAGGAAATGATAAAGAATAGGGACATCTAGTTACCCCAGAAGTCATAGGTGAAGTGTGGCATTGAAAATAAGATGACTTTTTACACATCTGTATAAAGGACAGTTAGAATTTCAAGTTCCTTTTCATACCCTAGCAGAGACCAGCATTCATCCTTTGGAGAAATTGAACTGGAAGTCTCCAGATATGTCATGCAGAGAGTGTGTGTGTGGAACTGTACCCAAAACAGGGAGATACCGAGAGATTCTATACAATGTTGGTGACAGTCTCTTCCCCAGCCCTGTTTCCCTGATTCACTCCCAGTCTGCAGGCATGCTTGCTATCTTCAGGCAAAAGATTAGAGAGCTTTCTCCTGGAAAACCTTCTAGAATAAGAAAGAATACTTACTGTTACTTATTTTTAGGTATCCCACTGTGATGGTTAATTTTCTGCGTCAACTTTGCTGGGCCACAGTTAGTCAAACATTATTCTTGATCTTTCTGGGAGGGTGTTTTAGATGAAACTAACATTTAAATTGGTGGACTAATTTAAAAGCAGATTTTCCACCATAATGTGGGTGGACCTTATGCAATCAGTTGAAGGCTTGAATAGAACAAAATACTGACCTCGCCTGGACAAGAGGGAACTGTGCTAGCAGAAGGCTTTTCAACTTGAACTGCAGTCTGGGTCTCCAGTCTGTCAGGTCATCCTGCAGATTTTGGACTTGCCAGCCTCGATGATGTCATAAGCCAATTCCTTAAAACCTCGATGATGTTCTATCTATCTATCTATCTATCTATCTATCTATCTATCTATCTATCTTTATCTCTCTCCCTCTCTATGTCCTTCTACTGATTCTGTTTCTCTGCCTTACTCTAATAACACACCTGCAAAGAAAAGCTCAGATTACCATCCTACCCATTACCAAAGGTCCATCATTCCCATACATGATCAACATAAAATTTCACTCTTAATAATGCTTCAAGCCTAAAATACTTACATTTGAGGAAAACCTGTGAGATCAAATGAAATAGATCAAAGAGGGTTTCAGAAGAGAAAATAACAATGCAAGAAGAGGAAAAGTTTTACAAATTAGAATAAACCCTCATAGCAATGAGAGAAGATAAGTTTTCCATTACAGAAGAAGAAAAATAATAAAAAGGAGTAGATAACAAGAAAAATTTCTTAAGTTAAAAATATGATAATAGAATTTAAGAATACAGTAAGTTATACGAAGCTATTATTGAGAAAATCTTCCAAAAATACATCATAAAGAAAGCTGGGAAATAGGAGATCAAATGCACGATTAAATAAACAGATTTTTCAGACATGACAGTTCACAAAAATTAACCTTATGAGCACCACATTCATTCTCATGATGGTAATGAAAACTGTATTCCACTAAAATGGACAGTGTATCAGGGAAGATTACCTAGAATCCAGGAAACAGGATCCAACACAGGATTCAAGCAATGGGACTTCCCAGGATGTGAATGACTGGCACAGCCAGGAATAGCTGTGGCCTTTGACTAGAAAACAATCAGTCCAGGAAGGAACAGAAGAACAAAATCCTCCCAGAAGGGGACTATAAGCCAAACTTTTTTTTTTTTAACATCTTTATTAGAGTATAATTGCTTTACATTGGTGTGTTAGTTTCTGCTTTATAACAAAGTGAATCAGTTATACATATACATATGTCCCCATATCTCTTCCCTCCTGCATCGCCCTCCCTATCCCACCCCTCTAGGTGGTCACAAAGCACCGAGCTGATCTACCTGTGCTAAGCAGCTGCTTCCCACTAGCTATCTATTTTACGTTTGGTAGTGTATATATGTCCATGCCACTCTCTCACTTTGTCCCACCTTACCCATGCCCCTCCCCATATTTTCAAGTCTATTCTCTAGTAGGTCTGCATCTTTATTCCCATCTTGCCCCTAGGTTCTTTTCACCTTTTTTTTTCTTTTTCTTTTTTTAGGTTCCATATATATGTGTTAGCATACAGTATTTGTTTTTCTCTTTCTGACTTACTTCACTCTGTATGACAGACTCTAGGTCCGTCCACCTCACTGCAAATAACTCAATTTCGTTTCTTTTTATGGCTGAGTAATATTCCATTGTATATATGTGCTAAATCTTCTTTATCCATTCATCTGTCAGTGGACACTTAGGTAGCTTCATTGTCCTGGCTATTGTAAATAGAGCTGCAACGAACATTTTGGTACATGACTTTTTGAATTATGGTTTTCTCAGTGTATATGCCCATTAGTGGGATTGCTGGGTCATACGGTAGTTCTATTTTTAGTTTTTTAAGGGACCTCCATACTGTTCTCCATAGTGGCTGTATCAATTTACATTCCCACCAACAGTGCAAGAGTGTTCCCTTTTCTCCACACCCTCACTGGCATTTATTGTTTGCAGATTTTTTGATGATGGCCATTCTGACCAGTGTGAGATGATATCTCAGTGTAGTTTTGATTTGCATTTCTCTAATGATTAATGATGTTGAGCATGCTTTCATGTGTTTGTTGGCAATCCGTATATCTTCTTTGGTGAAACGTCTATTTAGGTCTTCTGCCCATTTTTGGATTGGGTTGTTTGTTTTTCTGATATTGAGCTGCATGAGTTGCTTGTATGTTTTGGAGATTAATCCTTTGTCAGTTGCTTCATTTGCAAATATTTTCTCCCATTCTGAGGGTTGTCTTTTGGTCTTGTTTATGGTATCCTTTGCTGTGCAAAAGCTTT
>NC_041233.1:8914494-8915734 GCF_002837175.3 Physeter macrocephalus | reverse complement strand
TTCCATTTCTCTAGGAGGTGGATCAAAAAGGATCTTGCTGTGATTTATGTCATAGAGTGTTCTGCCTATGTTTTCCTCTAAGAGTTTGATAGTGTCTGGCCTTACATTTAGGTCTTTAACCCATTTTAAGTTTATTTTTGTGTATGGTGTTAGGGAGTGTTCTAATTTCATACTTTTACATGTACCTGTCCAGTTTTCCCAGCACCACTTATTGAAGAGGCTGTCTTTTCTCCATTGTATATTCTTGCTTCCTTTATCGAAAATAATGTGATCATATGTCCATGGGTTTATCTGTGGGCTTTCTATCCTGTTCCATTGATCTATATTTCTGTTTTTGTGCCAGTACCATACTGTCTTGATTACTGTAGCTTTGTAGTATAGTCTGAAGTCCAGGAGCCTGATTCCTCCAGCTCCGTTTTTCGTTCTCAAGATTGCTTTGGCTATTCGGGGTCTTCTGTGTTTCCATACAAAATGTGAACTTTTTTGTTCTAGTACTGTGAAAAATGCCAGTGGTAGTTTGATAGGAATTGCATTGAATCTGTAGATTGCTTTGGGTAGTAGAGTCATTTTCACAGTGTTGATTCTTCCAATCCAAGAACATGGTATATCTCTCCATCTATTTGTATCATCTTTAATTTCCTTCATCAGTGTCTTAAAATTTTCTGCATATAAGTCTTTTGTCTCCTTAGGTAGGTTTATTCTTAGATATTTTATTCTTTATGTTGCAGTGGTAAATGGGAGTGTTTTCTTAATTTCACTTTCAGATTTTTCATCATTAATGTATAGGAATGCCCGAGATTTCTGTGCATTAATTTTGTATCCAGCTACTTTACCAAATTCATTGATTAGCTCTAGTAGTTTTCTGGTAGCATCCTTAGGATTCTCTATGTATAGTATCATGTCATCTGCAAACAATGACAGCTTTACTTCTTTTCCAATTTGGATTCTTTTATTTATGTTTCTTCTCTGATTGCTGTGGCTAACACTTCCCAAACTATGTTGAATAATAGTGGTGAGAGTGGGCAACCTTGTCTTGTTCCTGATCTTAGTGGAAATGGTTTCAGTTTTTCACCATTGAGCATGTTGTTGGCTATGGGTTTGTCATATATGGCCTTTATTATGTTGAGGAACGTTCCCTCTATGCCTACTTTCTGGAGGGTTTTTATCATAAATGGGTGTTGAATTTTGTCAAAAGCTTTCTCTGCATCTATTGAGATGATCATATGGTTTTTCTCCTTCA
>NC_041233.1:8911168-8914274 GCF_002837175.3 Physeter macrocephalus | reverse complement strand
CTTGTGCATTTCTAAGAATTTGTCCATTTCTTCCAGGTTGTCCATTTTATTGACATAGAGTTGCTTGTAGTAATCTCTCCTGATCCTTTGTATTTCTGCAGTGTCAGTTGTTACTTCTCCCTTTTCATTTCTAATTCTATTGATTTGAGTGTTCTCCCTTTTTTTCTTGATAAGTCTGGCTAATGGTTTATCAATTTGTTTATCTTCTCAAAGAACCAGCTTTTAGTTTTATGATCTTTGCTCTCGTTTCCTTCATTTCTTTTTCATTTATTTCTGATCTGATCTTTATGATTTCTTTCCTTCTGCTAACTTCGGGGTTTTTTTGTTCTTGTTTCTCTAATTGCTTTAGGTGTAAGGTTAGATTGTGTATTTGAGATGTTTCCTGTTTCTTAAGGTAGGATTGTATTGCTATAAACTTCCCTCTTAAACTGCATTTGCTGCATCCCATAGGTTTTGGGTCACTGTGTTTTCATTGTCATTTGTTTCTAGATATTTTTTGATTTCCTCTTTGATTTCTTCAGTGATCTCTTGGTTATAAAGTACTGTATTGTATAGCCTCCATGTGTTTGTACTTCTTACAGATATTTTCCTGTAATTGATATCTAGTCTCATAGCGTTGTGGTCAGAAAAGATACTTGATATGATTTGAATTTTCTTAAATTTACCAAGGCTAGATTTGTGACCCAAGATATAATCTATCCTGGAGAATGTTCCAGGAGCACTTGAGACAAAAGTGTATTCTGTTGTTATTGGATGGATTGTCCTATAAATATCCATTAAGTCCATCTTATGTAATGTATCATTTAAAGCTTGTGTTTCCTTATTTATTTTCATTTTCGATGATCTGTCCATTGGTGAAAATGGGGTGTTAAAGTCACCTACTATGATGATGTTACTGTTGATTTCCCCTTTTATGGCTGTTAGCATTTGCCTTATGTATTGAGGTGCTCCTATGTTGGGTGTATAAATATTTACAATTGTTTTATCTTCTTCTTGGATTGATCCTTGATCATTATGTAGTGTCCTCTTTGTCTCTTGTAATAGTCTTTTTTTTTTAATGTCTTTTGTCTGATATGAGAATTGCTACTCCAGCTTACTTTTGATTTCCATTTGCATGGAATATCTTTTTCCATCCCCTCACTTTCAGTCTGTATGTGTCCCTAGGTCTGAAGTGGGTCTCTTGTAGACAGCATATGTACACGGGTGTTGTTTTTGTATCTATTCAGCCAGTCTGTGTCTTTTGGTGGGAGCATTTAATCCATTTACATTTAAGGTAACTATCGATATGTGTGTTTCTGTTACCATTTTCTTAATTGTTTGGGGTTTATTTTTGTAGGTCTTTTCCTTCTCTTGTGTTTCCTGCCTAGAGAAGTTCCTTTAGCATTTGTGGTAAAGCTGGTTTGGTGGTACTGAATTTTCTTAGCTTTTACTTGTCTGTAAAGCTTTTAATTTCTCCATCAAATCTGAATGAGATCCTTGCTGGGTAGAGTAATCTGGGTTGTAGGTTTTTCTCCTTCATCGCTTTAAATATGTCCTGCCACTCCCTTCTGGCTTACACAGTTTCTGCTGAAAGATCAGCTGTTACCCTTATGGGGATTCCCTTGTGTGTTATTTGTTGTTTTTCCCTTGCTGCTTTAAATATTTGTTCTTTGTATTAAATGTTTGATAGTTTGATTAATATGTGTCTTGGCCTGTTTCTCCTTGGATTTATGCTGTATGGGGCTCTCTGTGTTTCTGGACTTGATTAACTATTTCCTTTCCCATATTAGTGAAATTTTCAACTATAATCTATTCAAATATTTTCTCAGTCCCTTTCTTTTTCTTTCTTCTGGGACCCCTCTAATTCGAATGTTGGTGCAATTAATGTTGTCCCAGAGGTCTCCGAGACTGTCCTCAGTTCTTTTCATTCTTTTTTCTTTGTTCTGCTCTGCAGTAGTTATTTCCACTATTTTATCTTCCAGGTCGCTTATCCGTTCTTCTGCCTCAGTTATTCTGCTATTGATCCCTTCTAGAGAATTTTAAATTTCATTTATTGTGTTGTTTATCACTGTTTGTTTGCTCTTTAGTTCTTCTAGGTCCTTGTTAAACGTTTCTTGTATTTTCTCCATTCTATTTCCAAGATTTTGGATCATCTTTACTACATTATTCTGAATTCTTTTTCAGGTAGACTGCCTATTTCCTCTTCATTTGTTAGGTCTGGTGGGTTTTTGCCTTGCTCCTTCATCTGCTGTGTTTCTCTGTCTTCTCATTTTGCTTAACTGACTGTGTTTGGGGTCTCCTTTTTGCAGGCTGCAGGTTCGTAGTTTCCGTTGCTTTTGATGTCTGTCCCCAGTGCCTAAGGTTGGTGCAGTGGGTTGTGTAGGCTTCCTGGTGGAGGGGAGTCATGCCTGTGTTCTGGTGGATGAGGCTGGATCTTGTCTTTCTCATGGGGAGGATTGCATCTGGTGGTGTGTTTTGGGGTGTCTGTGACCTTATTATGATTTTAGGCAGTCTCTCTGCTAATGGATGGGGTTGTGTTCCTGTCTTGCTAGTTGTTTGGCATGGGGCATCCTGCACTGTAGCTTGCTGGTTGTTGAGTGGAGCTGGGTTTTGGCGCTGAGATGGAGATCTCCAGGAGATTTTTGCCGTTTGATATTATGTGGAGCTGGGAGGTCCTTTTTGGACCAATGTCCTGAACTGGGCTCTCCCACCTCAGTGGCACAGCCCTGATGCCTGGCTGGAGCACCAAGAGCATGTCCTCCACATGGCTCTGAATAAAATGAGGAAAAAAAGAAAGAAGGAAAGAGAAGATAAAATAAAATGAAGTAAAGTAAAATAAAATAAAGTTATTAAAGTAAAAAATACTTATTAATAAAAAAAATGTTTTTAAGTAAAAAACAAACAATAAAAATGGACAGACAGCACCCTAGGTCAAATGGTAAAAGCAAAGCTATACAGACAAAATCACACACAGACGCATACACATGCACACTCACAAAAAGAGAAAAAGGCAAAAATATATATAAATCTTTGCTCCCAAAGTCTACCTCCTCAATTTGGGATGATTCGTTGTCTATTCAGGTATTCCACAGATGCAGGGTACATCAAGTTGATTGTGGAGTTTAAA
>NC_041233.1:8909306-8911120 GCF_002837175.3 Physeter macrocephalus | reverse complement strand
ATATATATATATATATATATATCGTTGCTCCCAAAGTCCACCTCCTCAATTTGAGATGATTCGTTGTCTATTCAGGTATTCCACAGATGCAGGGTACATCAAGTTGATTGTGGAAATTTAATCTGCTGCTCCTGAGGCTGCTGGGAGAGATTTCCCTTTCTCTTTTTGTTCGCACAGCTCCTGGGATTCAGCTTTGGAGTTGGACCTACCTCTGTGTGTAGGTCACATGATGGCATCTGTTATTTGCTCAGACAGGACGGGGTTAAAGGAGCAGCTGCTTCGGGGGCTCTGGCTCACTCAGGCCGGGGGGAGGGAGGGCTTTGGAGTGCAGGGCGAGCCTGCGGCGGCGGAGACCAGCGTGATGATGCACCAGCCATGCGTTCTCCAGGGGACGTTGTCCCTGGATCATGGGACCCTGGCAGTGGCAGGCTGCACAGGCTCCAGGGAGGGGAGGTGTGGAGAGTGACCTGTGCTTGAACACAGGCTTCTTGGTGGCAGCAGCAGCAGTCTTAGCGTCTGAGGCCTGTCTCGGGTCCGCGCTGATAGCTGCAGCTCGTGTCCGTCTCTGGAGCTCCTTTAAGTGGCGCTTTTAATCCCCTCTCCTCGTGTACCAGGAAACAAAGAGGCAAGAAAAAGTCTCTTACCTCTTTGGCAGCTCCAGACTTTCTCGGACTCCCTCCCGGCTAGCCGTGGCACACTAGCCCCCTTCAGGCTGTGTTCACGCAGCCAACCCCAGTCCTCTCCCTGAGATCCGACGGAAGCCCGAGCCTCAGCTCCCAGCCCCCGCTTGTCCCTTGCGGGTGAGCAGACAAGCCTCACGGGCTGGTGAGTGCTGGTTGGCACTGATCCTCTGTGCGGGCATCTCTCCACTTTGCCCTCCACACCCCTGTTGCTGCGCTCTCCTCCGTGGCTCCGAAGCTTCCCCCCTCCGCCACCCGCAGTCTCTGCCTGCGAAGGGCTTTCCTAGTGTGTGGAAACCTTTCCTCCTTCACAGCTCCCTCCCACTGGCGCAGGTCCCGTCCCTATTCTTTTGTCTCTGTTTTTTCTTTTTTCTTTTGCCCTACCCAGGTACGTGGGGAGTTTCCTGCCTTTTGGGAGGTCTGAGGTCTTCAGCCAGCGTTCAGTAGGTGTTCTGTAGGAGTTGTTCCACATATAGATGTATTTCTGATGTATCTGTGGGGAAGAAGGTGATCTCTGCATCTTACTCTTCTGCCATCTTGAAGGTCCTCCCGTTTTTTTAAAACAAATCATTATTTTATCAGAAGTGTGTAAGAGTTCCATAGGAGAATTTTGGAGAGTTTGTGACAAGTTTACAGAAAATTTAGCACATAAAATAGTGAGAAATATAGAAGAATAAGAATATATATCTAATATGGCTTTAGCATGCATCAAAACAAAACAACAAATAATCCAATACAACTCAGTAGATAAAAGATATGAGATTATTTACAGAGTTATAAACAGCAAATTGCTAATGCACATAAAAGCCATCAATAGGAATTTAAGAATTTTTTATTAGAGAAATTAAAATACAGCAAGTGTAAGACATATTTTCATACCCATCAAGAGGGTTAAAATGTAAAAGTCTGATAATAGTAAGTGTTATAAAGGATGCTAACCTACCTAAGGAGACAAAAGACCTGTATGCAGAAAATTATAAGACACTGATGAAAGAAATTAAAGATGATACAAATAGATGGAGAGATATACCATGTTCTTGGATTGGAAGAATCAACATTGTGAAAATAACTATACTACCCAAAGCAATCTACAGATTCAAAGCAATCCCTATCAAACTACCACTGGCAATTTTT
>NC_041233.1:8908296-8908761 GCF_002837175.3 Physeter macrocephalus | reverse complement strand
AAAATGGGTTAAAGACCTAAATGTAAGGCCAGACACTATCAAACTCTTAGAGGAAAACATAGGCAGAACCCTCTATGACATAAATCACAGCAAAATCCTTTTTGACGCACCTCCTAGGAAATGGAAATAAAAACAAAAATAAAAAAATGGGACCTCATGAAACTTAAAAGCTTTTGCTCAGCAAAGGATATCATAAACAAGACCAAAAGACAACCCTCAGAATGGGAGAAAATATTTGCAAATGAAGCAACTGACAAAGGATTAATCTCCAAAACATATAAGCAACTCATGCAGCTCAATATTAAAAAAACAAACAACCCAATCCAAAAATGGGCAGAAGACCTAAATAGACATTTCTCCAAAAAAGATATATAGATTGCCAACAAACACATGAAAGAATGTTCAACATCATTAATCATTAGAGAAATGCAAATCAAAACTACAATGAGATATCATCTCACACCG
>NC_041233.1:8903444-8908263 GCF_002837175.3 Physeter macrocephalus | reverse complement strand
TGTAGTGAGGTGGATGGACCTGGAGTCTGTCATACAGAGTGAAGTAAGTCAGAAGGAGAAAAACAAATACCGTATGCTAACACATATATATGGAATCTAAGAAAAAAAATGTCGTGAAGAGCCTAGGGATAGGACGGGAATAAAACACAGACCTACTAGAGCATGGCCTTGAGGATATGGGGAGGGGGAAGGGTAAGCTGTGACGAAGTGAGAGAGTGGCATGGACATATATATACTACCAAACATAGGATGGATAGCTAGTGGAAAGCAGCTGCATGGCACAGGGAGATCAGCTCGGTGGTTTGTGACCACCTAGAGGGGTGGGATAGGGAGGGTGGGAGGGAGGGAGACGCAAGAGGAAAGAGATATGGGAATATGTGTATATGTATAACTGATTCACTTTGTTATAAAGCAGAAACTAACACACCATTGTAAAGCAATTATACTCCAATAAAGATGTTAAAAAAAATTAAACAATAAATAAATAAAGAATGCTGACCAATGGAAATTGATAGATATATGCTGGTTGTAGGCATATAAATTTGTCCAAATATTTGGAGGGCAGTTAGGCAATATGCATTAAAGTTGAAGCTGTGCATAGTCTTTAACTCAGGAATTAAGTACTGAGGAAATTCTCACATAGTTGCATGTGGATATATGAGCAAAAGTATTTACTACAGTTATAAAAATATAACAGTACAGATCGTTGGGATATGCCAATACCTAAGATTTTGAAGGTTTGTTAGGTTTTTCATAGTTTACTTGGCAACTCTGGCTTATAGTTCTTCCCCACAGATCTAACAGGTAGTTCTACAGGTAAAGGAAACCATACAGTTACTCTTAGAGGCATGTCCAACCATGTAGGTTTACAGAAAAAGCCCCATTGGGATAGACCCCCCTGTTCTAGGGTGTGATAGCTTAGGAGTGATTATGATTTGAACTTAATACATTTTTAAAGGGTGTCAAATTCAGAATCAGGCAGATCTATCTCCTGACCCTAAACATGGTCCTAAAGTAAATTGCTTGAGGAAATTGGATCTCAAAGGTTATAGGCAGCGAATTTTGAAGTGTCTGTATTCCATAGGAGATCAAAGAAGGCCAACTGAAAGAATTGTGGACTGACTGACATGACAGCTGTGGATTGAGCAAAACTTCTTTTTGAAAAGGCTATCTTATCTTGAAGATTATGACTTTGGAGGAAGTAAGGTGATTGGTTGTGGAAAGAATCAGAACATGTGAAATACCTTAAAAATTTATTGACAAATAATTTTGCGTATGTTACACGTAATAAAAAAATACCTTTTCACTTTGGAAAAAAATATAATGCATTTTTCTGGATACACACAAATTTGTTGAAAGTATAAAAACAGATTTGGCATGATAAACACTAAATTCAGGATCAAGGTTAATTGGGAAGAGAGGGAAGGAAATGAAATTGTGTCAGTAAATCCATGAATGCTTTGAAGCAAAAGTAGCCTTGTATTGTTTTGTTTTAAACTGGGTAGCTACATGACTGTTTATGATACTATTCTCTATACTTCTAGGTATGCTAGAATTCTTTCTCACTTTTTAAAAATGGGTAAGTAGATGATGAAGAAATTGATATTTGCATCAAACCAATCTGAAAACTATGGAGATGGAAGGAAAGAGTGGGGTAAGATAGAAGTAGATTGAAGGGGAAGCATGAACTCATGAAATATCACCCAGATCAGTGAGAAGGCAGGTGGATGTTTCAGACTAACAGAAAGAACACAATGTGGGAATCAACAGGAAATGGCTCCCAGGTCTCAAGTGTTAGAGTGAGACTTAGGAAGATGCAAACTGGTTTCTTCCCAACAATGCCTGTGGTGAGTGGAAAATCAGGGACCTGAGTTCTTCCCCTGGCTTTGCCCCTTTTGTAAGGGAGGTTAGTATGAAAGTCGGTGTCTGCCCTGCCACACTTTCCTCATCTGTAAAAGAGTAGGAGAGCTAGGTACATTAGTCCTGTCACATTTTCATGAAGAGATTTGTGGCTTCTACCGCTAGATTGCATAGGATTTTTACTCTTGGTTTCTAACTGTAATGTGTTGTTCTCAAAATTAGAGTAGCAAAATAAAATATCTCCCCCGCACCTAAACTGCTACAGCATTTTGCCTTTCATGTCTTTTGGATCAGCATCTTTAGACTTGTTCTTTTAAAATGTTCTGGTCTCTATTCATTTTCAAACATTTCTTTTAATTCTTAATATTTTCACACTAAACAAAATCCATTTTCCTACCCTTTTTGCTAAATGTTTTTTCTAGTGCATATCATTCATTAACAAGAGAACAATTTCCAGGGATGTCTTGGAAACAAATGTAAGAAATGGATTCAAAATGTGGCACTACTAGTTATCGTAGCTGAAATTGACTTAAATTCCCTAATTCATAAGTAAAAGAAAATCCGTATGCGTTGGTTATATTTATATCATGTATTTTCCATTTCAAAGATAAAGTAAGAATCAGGAAAATAAATGTTCTAATAATTTATTTGATTCAAAAGAAAAATCATTTAAACACCAAATAACTTCAACAGCAGCAAAAGAAATATCTTTTTTTTTTTTTTTTTTTTTTGGGGTATGCGGGCCTCCCTCTGTTGTGGCCTCTCCCGTTGCGGAGCACAGGCTCCGGATGCGCAGGCCCAGCGGCCATGGCTCACGGGCCCAGCCGCTCTGCGGCATGTGGGATCCTCCCAGACCGGGGCGCGAACCCGGTTCCCCTGCATCGGCAGGCGGACGCGCAACCACTGCGCCACCAGGGAAGCCCCAAAAGAAATATCTTTTACAACGGAAGTATTGTTCAGGACTAGACCATTTGACTTGGAAGAAACAACTTGGGTAATGTGACAGAGAATCTTGACAGAATTTGTCCCAGTCACAGTTTCATTTTAATGACTGTTTTAAGTTAAATATCTACCAAATCAACTCTGGTTGATTCCAGTAATGCTCCTTTACTGTGTGTATATATATATATAATATAAATAAAAGTATTTAAATATATACATATATATTTAATTTAGCTGTGTTAAATGGCATTATATGTATCCATCAAGCTTTTCTTAGAGTTTCGCTTAGTATTTTCACATCTTCAGTGTTGTGCACTTTGGAGATCGAGAGCAAAGAAGTAAAAAATGAGGAACTAGGAACTAATTGGGTACCTTCTTTGAAAGGATGAATGAAGTCTTTGAATAGAGGCTAAACCCCAGCAAAATAAGTGAAAATAAGCAAAAAGTACAAAACTCTATTTAAACATATTATTTTTACATTCCTTTGTTTTGGTGATTATGAGGAGAAGATACGAGTCTAATACATATTCCAGTCCTTCAGATTGTATCATCCCAGTGCAACCACTTCTGTCTTCCTCCTCTGTCTCTTTAAATATCTGTCCATTAGAAACAGTAAGCACCTCACTGTAAAAACTGTGAATCATTAGGTAAATGAAATAAAGAGAAGCAGAAGTGTAAGTTGGATGCAGAATGAGCAAAGCAGTGAATTGCTAAACAAAGAAAAATAGAAATATTCTCTATTGCTGAATAACAGATCAACTCAGCCTCCAGGAATACTGACCCTTAAGCAACTCTTAGCAGAAACTCAGAAAGACAGACCGTGTGGTCATCCAGAACACTCAGAGGACTTCTAGAGTTGTCGGCGTGTTAGGTGGCCTAATACCAGTCTTGGTTGTATTCTAGGAGGTCTGATCTTGTAGATGAAACAAAGGACCAGGAATCTCTGGACAGTGACAGCCCTTACCAAGGATTGTATTGGATTGACCAAAAAGTTCGTTAGGGTTTTTCCGTTAACGTCTTACGGAAAATCCGGAACGAACTTATTGGCCAACGCACTAACAATTGTTATTTGCTTCAGAACAGAACCCACCTACAGCCTGGTAATACAAAGGGAATATTAAAAAAGAATATCAGAGAATCAGCTAAATTATCTACAGCTGCACTGTCCAGTACAGTAGCCACTAGCTACTGGTGAATTTGAATGTTTTAAAACTAAATAAAATTAAAGATGCAGTTCCTCAGTAGCACTCTCCACATTTAAGTACTCAGTGGCTGACATACTGGACAGCACAGATACAGGACATTTCCATCATCTGGGCAGTGCCAAGCCAGAATATTGTGGTCCATGAATCAGCAGCATTGGCATCACCCAGTGGTTTTTATTTATTTTTTAAATTTTAATTTAATTTAATTTTTAAAATACATTTATTTATTTATTTATTTTTGGCTGTGTTGGGTCTTCATTGCTGCGCACAGACTTTCTCTAGTTGAGGCGAGCGGGTGCTACTCTTTGTTGCGGTGCGCGGGCTTCTCATAGCGGTGGCTTCTCTTGTTGTGGAGCATGGGCTGTAGGCATGTGGGCTTCAGTAGTTGTGGCTCGCGGGCTCTAGAGCACAGACTCATAGTAGTGGCGCGTGGGCTTAGTTGCTCTGAGGCATGTGGGATCTTCCTGCATTAGGGATCGAACCCATGTTCCCTGCATTGGCAGGTGGATTCTTAACTACTGTGCCACCATGGAAGTCCCTCAGAGGTTTTTAGAAATGCAGAAACTTGTGCCCTAGTACATCTTTATGTGATATGTGTGTACATTAAAGTATTAAAGAGTAATGGTCTAAAGCTCATTCCAAGATTTCAGTCATTAAAAGAGAAATGGAATACAAGTCAGAAAGCTGAGACAGAATAGCTCAGTAGGTTGTACAGGAACTATCTATGTACAAGAACTATCTGGGGAATATTACTCAGCCATAAAAAGAAAAGAAACTGAGTTATTTGTAATGAGGTGGATAGACCTGGAGTC
>NC_041233.1:8877312-8903390 GCF_002837175.3 Physeter macrocephalus | reverse complement strand
AGTGGCATGGACATATATACACTACCAAATGTAAATTAGATAGCTAGTGGGAAGCTGCCGCATAGCACAGGGAGATCACGTCTGTGCTTTGTGACCACCTAGAGGGATGGGATAGGGAGGGTGGGAGGGAGGGTGAAGCAAGAGGGAAGAGATATGGGAACATATGTATATGTATAACTGATTCACTTTGTTGTAAAGCAGAAACTAACACACCACTGTAAAACAGTTATACTCCAGTAAAGATGTTAAAAAAAAAAAAACAAAACTATCTGTGTTCATCCAAATAACCTTGGATGCATAACCTCTTTTTGTGAAGCTGAGATGACTAATATTCTGTCTATTTTGGTCAAGACTGGGTAGGTAACAAATATACTAGCAAACAAATAACAATAACAAATTCCAGTAGTACTTACTATTTGCTTGACACTCTTTGCTGGGCAAGTTAGGCGTTTTCTAAATTATTCCACATAAGTGACCTTTAAACAATTTTACTGATGATATAATTTAGCCTCAACAAGTATAAAAATCATGCCCATGATCACACAGCTAAGAAATGGCAGAGCCAAATTTGAAGAAAAGAAAAAAAAAGGTTTTTTTCCCTTAGTCAACAGAAAATTAAGAAATATGTGCTGTTATTTTTGTTTCAAGGCTTAGAATTTTTAACCATAATTACTACTGTGGCAGAAATTAAATAAACCTTATCTGAGATTCAACTAAGAGAATATGACTAAGAAAGATTTTCTGCCCAGGCTCAGCAGTGGTGAAAAGAAATATTTATAATTTCCTTAAAAGCTTTTAGTCTTTTGGAGAGGCTCTAATCTGCATTAGCAGAGGTTGTACCCTTGACGTGACATTCAGTTTTATCCTCTGTTCATTTAGAAACCTGAACTTGAGTTTCTCTCTGCCTCACTTAATGGAGGGCCACTCTTCTGCATGCATTATTAAGTTTAACTCCTACTGTTGTTTCCCCAGAATCAGACAGCACTATGATCTCCCATTAGCTGTGAGAGCAAACTGCAAAGTTCTTAGTAATGCAGGCAAAATTGAATTATTTTACTGGGGAGCATAGAATTCGGTAGTGCAACTAAGCAACCATATCAAGACAGTAGTTAAGAAAACGTGTTTTGAACAATTTTTATACTGACCACCACAAGCAGCTACTTGTTCACTTGGTTTATTGATAAAGGCTACCCTTACACAAGTTAAAGTAATGAATTCTTTAAATCATAATCAGAATTGCAAAAGCAGCAGTCAAAGCTGGTCTTTTACAAGTGAATTTTTCATTTTTTAGCAGATAATGCAAGCAACTGTTTTCTCAATGGAGATTTTAAGGAACTTAGAAGCCTATAGAGTAAAAAGAAAATTTAATGGAGATTAGCCAAGAAATTCCCATCAAGTATAGAATAGTTCCTATTTATAGTTCTTTGATAACAACTATTATTTAATTACCAATTTTCCCTATCTTACATTTTTGAACATATATTTCATATATTCTAAGTTGGCTTATGTATTTAAACATATTGCAAATATCTATTTAATATTTAAATATAAATATATGATTTTTAGACAACAAAATGATTTGATAAGAGATGGTAGCACACAGTACATTCACATTGTGTGGAGGAAACTAAATTTCAGAAACTATCATTTGTCCACTTAAGTCAATCAGGTTTGCTGATGAGTTTGGAGAGGTGATTGGGAGAACAAGTATCTTTAGCCTAACTAATAGAAGTTTAAATAATTAATGGACTTTCATGTGAAGAAATTTTGTGTAGCATCATATTGCAGATCTAGGGTCAGCAAATGATTAAGCAGTGGTGGAGACAAATTCTAAAGCAATAATTTCTAACAATACACTTTAAAAAAATTAATCTAAAAATAATAAAAAGAAATAAAAACATTGGGTTGTAGGTCACAGGCTAATCTCTTGGGTGAGCTCATTTCATTCCATCCTCAGGGAGAAGAGGTGTAGGTAGATCAAAGAAAAACTGAAGTTCTGAAAGACTTCGAATCAGTGTGCCAATGGGTGGGGCTTTAGGGGCCATATCAGTGGAGGTCTGAGTGTTCTTCCTTCTTGTAGTTTTTGTTCCTTTCCTCTCCTGCTACAGTGCTGATAAGGTAGCCTGATGATTACTTCTGCCTGTAGGTGTTCTTAGGTTTGGAAGGTAAACCAATTGTCATAATATAGAAGCCCAGTGCACTAGAAATTAGTTTAGGCAAGCTTTGCTCTAGGCCTAAAGAAAAAGATGTCCATAGCCATCATGGCTTTCAGGGGAACTGGCATGGAGGACATTCCCCTAGCTAACATCTTTTTTGGGCCTGAAGATGAAGGCAAAGTATAACCATCCAATATTTTTTTTTTATATTGCCTGGCAATATGAAATGTTGACAGGATAGCTTGTCAATATTCAAAAAATGATAAAGAATTAAATTTTTTTCCTTTTATATTAGTTCCTTACAAAATCTGAGTTAACTTCTTTTGAAGGCACAATGTCGATATTCAACAAATATCAAAAATAAAGTTTATTAACCAATGCTGGAGAGGGTGTGGAGAAAAGGGAACGTTCCTACTCTGTCGGTAGGAATATAAGTTGGTGCAGCCACTATGGAAAACAGTATGGCGGTTCCTCCAAAAGCTAAAAATAGAGTTGCCATATGATCCAGCAATCCCACTCCTGGGTATATATCTGGACAAAATTATAATTCAAAAAGATATATGCACTCCTATGTTCATAGCAGCACTATTCACAATAGCCAAGACATGGAAACAACCTAAATGTTCATTGACAGATGAATGGATAAAGAAGATGTGATACATATATATAGTGGAATACTACTCAGCCATAAAAAGGAAACAATGACATTTGCAGCAACATGGATGGACCTAGAGATTATCATACTAAGTGAAGTAAGTCAGAACGAGAAAGACAAATACCATGTGATATCACTTATATGTGGAATCTAAAATATGACACAAACGAACCTATCTACAAAACAGAAATGAACTCACAGACATAGAGAACAGTCTCATGGTTGCCAAGGGAGAGGGGGATGGGGGAGGGATGAAGTGGAAGTTTGGGGTTAGCAGATTCAAACTACATGGAAACAACCTAAATGTTCATTGACAGATGAATGGATAAAGAAGATGTGATACATATATATAGTGGAATACTACTCAGCCATAAAAAGGAAACAATGACATTTGCAGCAACATGGATGGACCTAGAGATTATCATACTAAGTGAAGTAAGTCAGAACGAGAAAGACAAATACCATGTGATATCACTTATATGTGGAATCTAAAATATGACACAAACGAACCTATCTACAAAACAGAAATGAACTCACAGACATAGAGAACAGTCTCATGGTTGCCAAGGGAGAGGGGGATGGGGGAGGGATGAAGTGGAAGTTTGGGGTTAGCAGATTCAAACTATTATATATAGAATGGATAAAAACAAGATCCTACTGTCTAGCACAGGAAACTATATTCAATATCCTGTGGTAAACCATAATGGAAAAGAATATTAAAAAAAGAAGGTATATATGTATAACTGAATCACTGTGCTGTACAGCAGAAGTTAACAGAACATTG
This sequence comes from Physeter macrocephalus, assembly GCF_002837175.3. Taxonomy (NCBI): domain Eukaryota; kingdom Metazoa; phylum Chordata; class Mammalia; order Artiodactyla; family Physeteridae; genus Physeter; species Physeter macrocephalus. The sequence goes on along the minus strand of NC_041233.1, from coordinate 8,899,795 downwards.
TAAGTCCATATATTTCAATTAAAAAATTTATAACTTAACCTTAGGCAACATATTTAGTAGCTCAAGACAAAGTATGATGAATGTTACTCCTCGTTTCATTGTTTCACATACATATGGCAGTTACAAACATAAAGTTATCATATTGTATGTTCTACCCATTACTAAATGATATCACCATTTCAATATATTTGCCTTAGCAAAATGTAGAAATTTACATGCATTTGCTTCTAAAATAAACACCTGAAATTACTTGTTGATCAGAGTCTCTGAAGAGTTGATTAATTCATTTATTAAATCATCCTATGATTCGTTAAGCCAAAGTTTTGACAGAGAATTAAATAAAATAACTGTTAAAAAAATTTTTTAAACATTGCAACCATTTTTTCAGTTGTCTTTCATCTGTATGTCTGTCAAATTTACTTAGACATAGTTGAGTTGGTGATACTTTGATATGCAAAGAAGTTCCTTGTTTTAACAGCAAACCATCCACTAGAACACATCTAAATTCTCATTATATAATTTGACAGTGAAAAAACGGAAGGCAATAGAGTGACAGGTGTGAGAAAATAAAAGACATTTACAATAATGTAGAACAATAATAGGACTTATTATTGTGTGCTTACTATGCACCAGGTATGGAACACATTTCACATGTGATGACGTATTTAATTCTCGTAACAACTAAAGGAAGAAACTGCCATTAGCATCACCATTTTCAGATGAGAGCAAAGTCACATCTCTAGTATATGGCAGTGCTGGACTCAAACTCAAGTCTCTCACCACCAAAGTCCATACTCTCAAAAGAAACCTACTGTTTCTTTTGCAATCAGTAATGTGGTTAACAGTATCATTAACAAATATGAACACTTTCAAGATGGGCAAATAAATGGGGCAAAAATCTGTGTAAATATAATCTTAATGTTGCAGAAAGTATTACAAGCTACCCACTGAATGTATTAATAAATGTTAGAGATTCGTGTTTTTGGAAAAGGTTATTGGGATTTCCACTTCCAATTAGGATGTAGCAGTACATAAACGAACTTCACTCCTATGGTAGCAGCAAGACAAAAATATTATTATGCTAAAATGTATAATTTTTATAAAACAATTGAAGAGAACTGGACATTAAGATGTCTTAATGAACTAAATTCCAGAGAGAGAGAGAGAGAGAGATGAGCCCTTTATAGGTTATCAAAGTGCCACTTCTACACCTGAGGTCAAGCACCTACTGTGGGAATAGGTAAATGGGAAAGTAAGCCCATCCCCATAGAGAGAGAGCCTTGTAGAGACAATGTAAAATCAGCCAGTTACTAATGGAAGGTAGAAAATCAGTAATAAAAAATGTAAATATCTTGGCCTGGCAATCCTCTCACTTCCCTTTGCAGAATATTGCTGAGTAAAGGCAGTGGAGGTGAGAGTGAAAAGCAGTCTTTCAGCAGACGTGTGCAGCTACACAGTGCTTAATATTCCAAGGATCAGCTAGAGAAGAATCCAAAAATGAACCAAAACTACCTAAAATTGCAATCTGAACCACTTCCAGCTCAAACTCTGACAAGATCAAAGAGATTAGCTGAAGAATAAAAAGAGGACCTTAATCCAATTTGAAACCACAACTGAATGCAATCAATTTATGGTAACAGGCCATACAAACTCAACTGAACTCTTCATGGAATCTGAAAAATCATTCCTTTTTACTAGTTGTCCCCTGAGAAAGGAATACTACTGGAACTCCCTAGGAAAAATAATAACACAACAACAACAAAACATTTTATAGTTTAATCTCTATTTAATGTACATACCCAACATTAAATCTTTTTAAAAAATAAGCAAAGAAGCAGAGAATGTTACCATAATTAAGAGAAAAGATAGTCAATAGAGGAAGAGCAACAGATGACCCAGATAGTGTAATGAGTAGGAAAAGTTTGAAAGGACTAAAACTCTGTTAAGAATTGCAAAAACAAAAAACGGAAACAGAAAACAAAACAAAAAAATAGTTTAGGACAAGAAATGGAAAATTATGGTACGGAGAGGAATATGTGTAGTATATGAAAGAAAACTTCTAAAACAAATATATGATATTTTAAATGTAAAATTATTTAAAATAAATTTAAAGCAGTGTAGATCAATTACCCCCTCCTATCCTTTGTGATAATTTTGGATACAGTTCAGACACAGCAGAAGAAAGGGTTATTACCCTTATACAGATTAATAGAAATTATCCAGATCGAAGCACAGGAACAAAAATAAAACAATGCATAGACAACCAATGACCTGTAGAAGAACATCCAATTTCTAACCTATTTATAATTGGAGTCAAGAGAAGAGAAGAGAAAGAATATGCTAGAAATTTTTTTTTATGAAAAAATACCTTAAAAGGTCCATATACATTGTAAAAATTCAATATACATTTCCAAGAAACGAAGAAATCTAAGCTCAATAAATACAAAAATAACCACATCAAAGCCAAACTACTGAAAACCTAAGATAATTTTTAAATGTTGAATGCAGACAGAAAAAAAGACACTGCACTGAAGGAAAAACAGTAAGAATGATAATTGACTTCTCATGAGACATAATAGAAGCCAGCAGGCAACAAAATGAGACTTTTAGTGTGCAAAGAGAAAAAAAAGCCAAGCCTTCATTCAATATTCAACAAAAATATTCTTTAAAACTAAAGGCAAAATTAAGACATATTTAGATAATCAAAAGCTGAGAGAATTCATTGGCTCAAAAACCACCCTAAAAAATCCTAAAGGAAGGTCTTCAGATCAACAAAGGAATCCAAAAGTATCTTTTAAAAAAAATACTGGAAAGGCCAGGAGGCATAAGGTCAATTTACAAAATTTAATTACGTTTCTACATAATAAGAAAAAATAATTGGAAAATGACAGTTCTTTTAAGTACAATACAGTATCAAAAATATAAAACCCTTAGGAGTAAGTTTATTGAAAAATATGCAAGAACTCTACGATGAAATATAAAACACATTTTGAGAGATATTAAAGATGACTTAAATAATAAAAGATATGGCACATTCAAAAAGTGGAATCAATATTGGTAAGATGTTAAATCTCAAACTAGTGATTCAATGCTATCTAGATCAAAATATCCGTATTTTTTGGTAAAATTGACAAGATGTTTCTGAAATGTATATGGAATTCAAAAGGATCTGGCATAGCCAAAACAATCTAGAAAAACATTTTCAGAGGGCTTTCACTACTTGATTTCAAGGTAACATACTATATCATAAGATACAATTACTTCCTGTTTGTAAAGCTTACAATAAAGCTACATTAATTTCAACAACATGGTATTGACAGAAGGGCAAATAGATCTGCAGAATAGAACAGAATAGGGAGTCATAGGAGCCACTGCAATTCAGTGGAGAAACAGTCTTTACAATAAATGTTGTTGAAACAAGTGGAACAATGAACCTTGACCCTACTTCACACTACTAAAAAAAATTAATTCCAAATGGATCATAGACCTGAACAAAAAAACCATAAAGCTACTAAAAGCATACACAGGAAAATATTTTATCAAACTTGGGGTAGACAAATATTTCTTAGACTTGTCATAAGAAGTTCCAACTACAAAAGAAAGCAACAATAAATTGAAATACTGTTTGTCAAAAGACACCAGTCAAGAAAAGGAAAGGAAAAGCCACAGACTGGGAGAAAATATAATACATAAGTCTAACAAAAGGCTTATATCTAAATTACACAAAGAACTCCTACAACTCAATAATACAGAGCAAATGGTCCAAATAAAACTGGCAGAACACAACAGAAGATACCTGCATGGCTAATAAGTACATGAAAAGATGCTCAATATCATTACTCATCAGGGAAAATCAAATTAAATACACAATGACTTGCTTCACATCCACTAAAATGAAAATAAAAAGCCAGACAATACCCGCTATTGTTACGGAGATGAAGCTACAGGAACTCTCAACATATTTCTGGAGGGAGTGTAAAATAGTGCAACCACTTTCGAAAAACTGATAAGACAGTTTTATTTAATATATATCATGTCCTCGAAGTTCCTCTTCTAGTGTAATAAACACAAGGGATATGAAAGCATGTGATGACAAAAAAGACAAATACAAAAAAGTTCATAGCAGGAAATATCAGCCAGTATAAGAATGGATAATCAACTAAGGAGGATATTCTATTCGGCAATAAAAAGAACAAACTATATATACAGAGCATGGGTGGATCTTAAACACATTATGTTGACTAAAACAATGCAGAAATAAAAAATATATACTGCACGACTCTGTTTACATCAAATTCTATAAAAAGCAATATTTAAGTATGCTGACAGAAATCGAAGTAGTTTTTGCTCCAGGAGAGATTTGAGCATTGAATGGAAAGAGGCACAAAGTTGATTTCTGGGGTGGTAGGACTATTCTGTTTCTTGATAAGTGTTTTAGTTACATATGTATATACATTTGCCAAAATTTTTCAGACTGTGTTCTTAAGATCAGTTACTTGGATGAAGGAAAAAATGATAGACATATAGGTCCCCAAAACCAAGAGAGTGTCCTTAAAAAATGTCCAGACCTAGTCAAACCTTATTCTTTATTACGTGCATCCCCAGTCCACTTGTTTAAAACTAATTTGGAAAAACAATAAACAGTAGATTAAATTATGGGAAGCCAGTATTTTTAAAGTAGAAATATAAAGGTTTACTTGTATTTTGCCTTACAGCAAAATCACCCAAACTATACGTTTGAGATCATCAGGCTTTCCCTGAAGGGCCAGGGTCCATTAGAGCTCTTAATTAGTGGAAATTTTATTTTTTGAAGAACTCAATGTCAACATCACTCAATCTCTGATCCCAATTTGGGCTGGTATTGGTATTCTGCCTATTTGTCTTTGACCAATAGGACCCATCCCCTATCTTGCACCCTCAGTTTCTAAGCATTTACCCAATTTCTAGGTGACTACATTGATCTTCCCTACCTGGTGCTCAAGTTTCATCAAGACTGAAATTCTACAGTTCATGCAACAACTGTTTATTTTGAGTTGACCATGTACCAGACAGTAAATGATAAGCACAGGATATATTTCAGATATTGCCTGGAAAAAAAAGCAGTATCACCATTTTCTACTTTTTGGAGGGAATTAGAATTGTGCCTTTGAATGGAGTGAGTGGATGTCTATTTGAGTAATTCATCACACATCCTAGGCACATAAAAAATGCGGTGACTCCTAATGGAAAGAAAATTGTAAAATCAAAAGTTAAACTTAAAAAAATCTGGGAAAGAGTGGATATATGTATAACTGATTCACTTTTCTGTACAGCAGAAACTAACACAACATTGTAAGTCAACTATACTCCAATAAAAATTAATTTTTAAAAAGTTAACCTTTATTTAAATATCTATAGAATGAAACATTGTTACCTGTGATTGTCAATTTGGTATTCACAAGAACTTAATTTTGTCAGGAATTTGTAGTTTAAATTTTTACACTACAAGGGACTTCCCTGGTGGCGTGGTGGTGAAGAATCCACCTGCCAATGCCCGGAACACGGGTTCAAGCCCTGGTCTGGAAAGATCCCACATGCCACGGAGCAACTAAGCTTGTGCACCACAGCTCCTGAGCCTGCGTGCTGCAACTACTGAAGACCACGTGCTTAAAGCCCGTGCTCCACAACAAGAGAAGCCACCGCAAAGAGAAGCCCACGCACCACAACAAAGAGTAGTCCCTGCTCGCTGCAACTAGAGAAAGCCCACAAGCAGCAACAAAGACCAAACACAACCAAAAATAAATAAATTAATTAATTTAAAAGAAAAAATGTTTACACTACAAAAGTTAACAGGTTTATACTATAATTACAGACACATTGCCAGTTGTGTATTAAAGGTGTTCATTTAGACATATTTTTGAAATCATAATTGTAAATATCTTTTTAAAAGTTCATGGAAACTATTTTAATATGGAATCCAGGTGTATTTTAACATGTATGATGTATGAATTGGGGTAGACTATGCTGGAGTAACAAAGAGACCCAGAAATAGAATGGGGCAACAAAATAGAAGTATTTAATTCTCACACATTTAACAGACTATGGTGGGTCCATGTTAGTGGAAGGTGGTGCTGGGAGGAGTCTAAGTTCTACTTTATTTCATAGAGCAGAGTGGGAAAAATAAGCTAGGTCATGTCCATGAGTATTCTTTATGGCATCCATTACTTTGACCCACTTTCCACTGACTAGAGCTCAGTCATATGGCCATGTACAGGTGGGGACTTGGAGCCTAGCTAGAAGAATAGAAAATAGAGTATGGTGGACCGCTTATCAGTCTCTTGGTCAAGGATGCCTTAGAGATAAAGAAGTTCATAAGATTCGCCTACTGTGTGTTACCACTACTTTTTGAATCATGCATTTGCTTATTACCTATTGCCTAAGGGGTAGAAGTTTTCAAAACTTGTCAGAATTGGTTCCAATAGAATTTTACTTTAACTGAATGACTACAATGACTGCTTGTTTTATAGCATAGATATTTTTTCCAACTCTTGTTTATAGCAAAAGTATGTCATTGTTTTTGTTTTCCTTATTGAAAAGCCAGAAACTTAATTTCTTCAAAATAGTTCTTTTGTATTATCACTAAGTGAAAACAATTTAAATATCCTCGTAACAATGAACTGAATATATCAACTTAATTTCATATGGGTATGAAATATTACTACATTTTATACTTGCATTTTCTCTTTAGACTCTAGCATGGGACCCTATACCCATAGCAACTGTTCTTACGTGTTTGTTAAACAAGTTAGAGTTGCTTTGCCTGATAAAAAGCAAGCTGTGTGGTGTATTCCAGGATTTTATGCAGTAAAATTGCTTTGAGAGATTTGTTGGCCATCTTAAAGAATGATCAAATATTACTTTTCTTACACAGTCCCTTTATTTCTTGTTTTCTGTAATGTGAAAGTCACCATACTTGGTACTATGAGGATTACAGATATTTTCAAGATGCTGGTCCTAGATCTCAAGATGTTCACCCTGGAAACAAGGAAGAGTAGGGTGATTTTGACAGTGAATGAGTATGTGATCAAGCTAATTAAAAATTGGACAATTGCAAAGAATATTTTTAAAGAAGACTATAAACTACCTACCTTTGTTTTTTAGTCATTTGTTTCTCTGGAGGTCCCAAAATAAAACCAGTCAGCTTGTGAATATCTCCTTTAGATCCTTGACTTCAAATATCATAACGTGCTATTTCAATCATACTTTTAAAATATATTTCCCCAGCTCTTCTCTTGGTTGTAGTATTTTAATGGTTAAACTTACAAACCCATTCACCTCAATTATTCCATTAACTTTAAACCTATAAGGGCTAGTATATCTAACAAAGTTATCACAGGAGGCTCTATTAATGGAGCAGTAGTTCATAGGAATGCTTTTGAAATTATTTCTCATTTCTTAAAGTGCTCATTGACTTCAGTTAGGGAGGAAGAAAATCAACTCACACGAGTGGCCCTCATTCAATTTATCCTTAGTAGTATTCCATTAGCAGTAAGATGTGTGTGTGTGTGTGTGTATTTCTTCTCAATAGCTTAGTCACTTCATGGATCCCCCTAGAAGCCTACTTAGTCATTCTCCCCATCCATAGGTGGAGTCTAGTTCCCTTCCCCTTGAATATGGACTGGCCCTGTGATTCACTTGCCTGATAAAAAGCTAAAGAACTAAGTAACAGTGTATGATTTCCATGGCTGACTTATATGAGTAACAAAATCTCCTGTTTGGCTCTTTTAGAATGCCTGCTCTTGGAACTCTTCTGAGAACCCAAATGTCATGTATAATCCCAAGCCACAAGGTGAGCCCTTATGTAGACACTCCAGTCACAGCCACAGCTGAGCTCTGTCTAGAACCAGCATCAAATTCCAGTCATTGGAGTGAGCCATGTTCCACATGCTTCCAGTCAAGGCTTCAGCTGACTGCAGCTTCATCTATGAAATGGCAGACCCCAGTGAGAACCATCCAGCTAAGGTCAGTACAGTATAGTACTAATTCCTTAATATTCTCAGGTGACTGGTTTCAGGACCCTCCTTAGATACCAAAATGCAAGGATACTCAAGTGTCTTATATAAAATGGCAAAGTATTTGCATATAACCTATGCATATCCTCCCATATACTTTAAACCATCTCTGTTACTTATAATACCTAATACAATGTCAATGCTATGTAAATTCTTTTAAGTACAATGTAAATGCTGTGTAAATAGTTGCCCAGCCTGGCAAATTCAAATTTTGCTTTTTGGAACTTTCTGGATTTTTTTCCAAATATTTTCAACCTGCAGATGGTTGAATTCAGGGCTCTGGAGCTTGTGGATATGGAGGGCTGACTGTAGTCCACAAAACTGGGAGAGATAATAATTGAAGCCACTGAGTTCAGTGGTTATTTATCATAAAACAATAGGTAACCACAAGCCAGTGAATTCAGAAACCAGTGTTTCAGTCTAATTTTGTTCTCTTTTCCAAACCCAAGATAACTATGATAAAAACAAAATAACTCATACTTCAAACAGGTACCTTCCTGTTCTGGGGACCCGTCATCTTGATATAATTTTACATGGCTGGTGATAGAAAGATTCAAATGATATTTGAGTTGCTTCATGTAAGTTTGGATTCTGCGTTATAAAGTAGGTTTGCATGCAAGTACTTACAAATTTGGAACTACCTTTCATTTCTAAAAATGAAAAAATTTAAACATTTATTATTAATAGATTAGTTAACTGGTAAAATTGAGAGTTTATTATATTTTCTCTAAATGTACCCTGTATACATAAACAGAGATGCCCCTTTCCCCAAGACCTAGACAAGGTTGATTCAAATCCCCATCTATTGATTAGTCTCCTTCCCCCACATTTCAGTGTGAAGTAACTGGGCTGAAGAAGGGTAGCTCTTACGTTCTCAAAGCTGCTTCTCATTTTAAGCTCCTACCTCTGCTGAATTTCATCCAATTCAGCATCTTATTCATATAGTCCATCTAATTAATATAGTCCTTACATCGATTTCTGTAGACTAGATAAACACAGTCCAGTTCCTTAATTTCCCCCCAGAAATTGTATATAGATTTCATTGAGGGCTTAGGGGAGATATAGACACATATCAAAAATAAAATAAACAATAGGTATTCCTGTTTCTTAAGAGCAATAAAAATTGGGGCATACTAGAAAATGGATGATAGTAAAGTCATGGGACTAGGTGAGAGTACAGGGTCAGTGTAGATAAGAAGTCTAATGCCTGATCCCTGGGGTATGGTAATAGAGTCAAGAAGATGAGGCAGAATCAACAAAGGAGGGTAAAAAGGGACAGCCAGTGAATTAAAAGAAACCCAGAGAAGTGGCTATCCTGGAATAAAATGTCTCAAGAAAGACAGTAATGTTTTTTGCGTGCTACTGAGAGACCAAGTAAGATGGAAACTTACAATTGTGTTTTATATTTAGAAATCTGTAACCAGGATGAAAGTAATAGGGATCTCAATGAAATGATATAATGAAAATCTATATAGAGAGTAATTTAAGAAAAATAGGAAGTGTAAGGACAGTGAAGGCATTTTTTTCTCTAGTTTTATTGAAATCGAATTGATACAGACCATCATATAAGATTAAGGTGTACAGCATAATGACTTACATATATTTTGAAATGATTATCACAAATGTAGTTAACATATACCATCTCATATAGATACAAAAAAAGGGAAAAATATTTTCATCTGATGAGAACTCTTAGGATCTGTTTTCTTTACAACTCTCAAATAGGCCATACAGCAGTGTCAACTATAGTCAATTGTAGTGTATGTTACATAATATTAAATATAAAATAATCAGATTGTTTGCTATTACTATATGAGTTCTTTATATATTATATATTTAACCACTCATCGGAAATAAGATTTGCAAATTTTTTTCCAATTTGGTATGTTATATTTTCATTTTGTTGATTGTTTCCTTTGCTATGCAGAAAGTTTTTAGCTTGATGTACTCACACTTGTTTATTTTTTGTTTTGTTGTCCATGCTTTAGGTGTCATATCCAAAAATAGCACTTCCAAGACCCATGTCAAGAAGCTTTTTCCTTATGTTTCCTTTTAGGAGTTTTATGGTTTCCAGGCTTACATTTAAGTCTTTAATCCATTTCAAGTTAATTTTTGTGAGTGGTATAAGATAGGATTCTAGTTTCCTTCTTTTACATGTGAATATCCAAATTTTTCAGCACCATTTATTGAACAGACTGTTTTTCCTCCATTGAGGATTCTTGGCTCCCTTGTCAAATATTAGTTGACCATATATGCACAGGTATATTTCTGGGCTCTAGATTCTGTTCCACTGGTCTATGTGTCTATTTTTTATGTCATTACCACACCATTTTGATTACTCTATAATACAGCTTTAAATCAGAAACTATGGTGCCTCTTGCTTTGTTTTTCTTTCTCAGTATTGCTTTTGTGGGTCCATATAAATTCCAGGATTGTTTATTCTATTTCTGTAAAAATATACCATTGGAATCTTGATAAGGGTTGCATTGAATCTATAAATGGCTTTGGGTAGTATGGACATTTTAATATTAATTCTTCCAATCAATGAACATGGAATATCTTTCCATTTATTTCTGTTTTCAGTTTCCCTCATCAGTCTTAGAGTTTTCAGTTTAGGTATCTTTCACCTCTTTGATTAAATTTATTCCTAAGTATTTTATTGTTTTTGATGCTATTGCACATGGGATCATTTTCTTTATTTTTTTTCAAATATCTCATTGTTAATGTATAGAAATTCTACTAATTTTTGTATGTTAATTTTATATCCTACAACTTTACTGAATTCATTGATTAGATCTAAGTTTTTTGGTAGAGTCTAAGAATTTTCTATATATAAAGTATATTATCTGCAAATAGTAACAGTTTTACTTCTTTCTTTCCAATTTTGATGCCTTTTACTTCTCTTCTTGCCTGATTGCTCTGACTAGGGCTTCCAGTACTATGTTGAATAGGAGTGGTGAGAGTGGGCAACCTTGTTTTATTCCTGATCTTAGAGGAAAAGCTATTAACCTTTCGCCATTGAGTATAATGTTAGCTTTGGGCTCCTCATATATGGCCTTTATTATATTGAAATATGTTCCTTCTATTGTTAATTTGTTAAGAGTTTTTAACATAAATGTATGCTGAGTTTTGTCAAATGCTTTTTCTGCATCTATTAAGGTGATCATATGATTTTTTTCTTTCATTCTTTTCATGTGATGTATCACATTTATTGATTTGCTTATGTGAACCATCGTTGCATTACAGGGATAAATCCCACTTGATCATGATGAATGATCCTTTCAATGTGCTGCTAAATTCAGTTTACTAGTACTTTATTGAGAATTTTTGCACCTATATTCCTCAGGGATATTGGCCTGTAGTTTTCTTTTCTTGTAGTGTCCTTTTATGGCTTTAGTGTCAGAGTAATGCTGGCTGCATAAAATGAGTTCAGGAGTGGTCCCTCCTCTTTTATTTTTTGGAAGATTCTGAGAAGAATTGGCATGAATTTTTCTTTAAATATTTGGTAAAACTTTCTAGTGAAGCCATCTGGTCCTGAGATTTTTTTCCACTGACAGATTTTTGATTACTGATTCAATTTCCTTACTAGTAATTGGTCTGTTCAGATTTTCTATTTGTTCCTAGTATAATCTTGGCAGTTTGTATGTTTCTAAGAATTTTTCCATTTCTTCTAAGTTGTTTGGTTTGTTGGCATATAGTTGTTCAGAGCAGCTTCTTATAATCTTTCGTATTTCTGTGGTATCAGTTGTAATATCTCCTCTTTCATTTATAATTTTGTAGATTAGGGTTCTCTCTCTTTTTTTCCCTTGGTTAGTGTAGCTAAAGGTTTGCCAATTTTGTTTACCTTTTCAAAGAACCAACTCTTAGTTTTGTTAATAGTCAAATCATTTTTAAAGATCATTTTTTTTAAAGGGGAAAAGACACTAGATCAGTATGTACAGTGCCAGGAGTTTGGGGTTTTGTTTGGTTTTGTTTTTATTCTAGAGATATAATAGTTGTTCTGAATTTACTCACCACTGGCTCATTTACATTATTAGTGTGAAAGTAAACACACACACACACACACTCAAAATCAAAATAAAATCATAAATATTTGTGAACTGTAAGACTTCTATTGCCTTACCTTGTCCAGTCTATTCTACACTTCATTTCTTATCTTACTCATTCTGTGATTAAGCAGGAAATGAGTTTTCCCTTTCCTTTCACTTGTCTCATCCTGTCAATGAGTCAACAAATCAAACACAACTTGTCAGGCTCCCTTGCTGACACAAAAACCAAGAAAAGGAAGTGGTAATTATTTTCATCTACTGAAGTCATCAAGCTCTAGTAGCTGAAACTTACGAAGTCATTGCTAAAATCTTATTTTACAGCAGAGCACAGGCACCACGGTTAGCAGCATGCAACGAATGTCAGACGAGAGGGAAGGGCTAATAAGACAGATGAGCTCAAGAAGAGAAGACAGCATAGGAAGCAGTGGTTCATGCATGCGGATTCTCTAGTCATTATTACTAATAATTTCTGGTTTGGCCTTTTTTAGTTCAGCCTCACTACAGGTTATCAACTTTATTAATATTTTCAAATAATCAACTTTTGGATTTGTTAGTTGTGATTATTATGTATCTGCTTTCAGTTTCATTGTTTTTGTCTTTTTATTATTTCCTTTATCTACTCTGTTTTACTTTAATTTTCTATTCCTTTTCAAACTTCTTATGGCGGAAGTTTTTCAAACTTCATTAATTGAAATTTTTCTTCATTTTCATACACACATATAAAGCTATAAATTTCTTACAAAACACTGATTATGATGTAGTCCACAAATATTGATGTATTTTATTTTCATTAACATTCATATTAATATATTTTACAATCACTTGAGATTTTGTTCTTTGTCCATCAGTTTCTAAAATTTATGTTATATAATTTTCCAATATTTGATATTTTCCAGATAGGTTATTGTTATTGATTTCTAATTTAATTTTGTTGTGATGAGAGAACATATTCTCAGAATTCAGCATTTCATGTACTCCTATGTTTTCTCTTAAAGTTTTATAGTTTTATCTTTCACAGGTTTTTATTTATTTTGAGTTAATTTTTTATATGTTGTGAGAAAGGGGTCCAACTTCATTCTTTTCATATAGATATCGAGTTTTCCAAGCATCATGTGTTGAGAAGTCGATTTTTCGCATTAAATAGTCTTGGAACTTTTATTAAAAAATGAACTGACCACAAATATGTGTTAATTTCAGTGCTATTTTATTAATCTATATTTGTATCCTCATTTCAGTAATACACTGTCTTGATTACTGATTACTGTAACATTTTAGTATGTTTTACTATCTGGATGTTTGAATCTTCCAACATTATTCTTCCTTTTTAAGATTATTATGGTTATTCTGAATCTCTTGCATTTTTTGATAAGAACTGTGTTGAATCTACAGGTCGATTAGAGGAGTTATAGCATGATAACAATATTGTTATCCCTATCCATGGATATGGAATGTCTTTCCATTTATTTTGACCATAAATATTTTATTTTACTCCATTTATTTTGAGATATTCCAGATCTCTTTTCGTTACAGTTTCCTTGGTATATATTTTTTCTTTGATTTTACTCTTAATATATTTGTATCTTTAAAGTATGTCTCTTACAGACAGCACATATATATTGTATCCATTCTTCCAGTCTTGATTTTTATATGAAATGCTTGATTCATTTACTTTTAATGCAATTACTGATAATATAGGATTTATATCTGCCATTTTGCTATTTTGTTTACTATATATCATATATATGATAAAGATTTACTGTATATCATACATACACATTTACTGTATATCATATATAATAAACAAATGTATAATATTTATTGTTACTCTTCTTCCGTTACTGACTTATTTTGCATTAACTAAATATTCTCTAGTGTACCATTTTAATTCCATGCTTCTTTCACAGAATTTTTTTTTTTTTTTTTTTTTGCGCGGTATGCGGGCCTCTCACTGTTGTGACCTCTCCCGTTGCAGAGCACAGGCTCCGGATGTGCAGGCTCAGAGGCCATGGCTCACAGGCCTAGCTGCTCCATGGCATGTGGGATCTTCCCGGCCCGGGGCACGAACCCGTGTCCCCTGCATCGGCAGGTGGACTCCCAACCAACCACTGCGCCACTAGGAAAGCCCTTACTGACTTTTTTGACGTATGTTTTTAGTAATTTCCTTGGGGACTATAATTAAAACCTGAATTTACAGTCTATTTCATATTAATACCAATTATATAAATTTCATATTAATTTCAATTATATAAAAAGATTTCCCAAAAGAGCTTGATCCAATCAATCTCCCATTCTGTGGAGTGGGACTCTTGTACGCTGTGGGCCATACCTTCAGTGCTCTGGCAGTTTACACCTCCACCTTAGGCTTCTCCCCCTACTTCTGCATAGCCTGTGGGTCAGCCAGATGTAAGACACTGGGGCCTTCTTAGGGCTTCCCGGGGGCATACACACAGACCTGTATACGTGCCTCATGTTGGAGATTTTCAAAGCCCTTGTGAATCTTTCACTCCCCAGATATTCCTTTTTGGTTTTTTTGCCAGCCTCTTTTTTGCTCCTACGGGTTTTACTACCTCAGGCAGCTGCAGTGTTAAACATCTGTGTCTGTTTTTGGTGTGTGTGCTGTACGTGTGTATGTGTTTGGTGTTTGTTGCTGTTGTTTAACTCCCTGGGAGTAGGGCTTTTCTCGTGAGTGCTGATTCTGATCAAATAAGAACAAGCCTTGCAAATGGGTTTTATGTCAAGCAGATCAAATGGTGACAGTTCTTTCAGGATGGGCTTTTTTGTGAGCTCCATACCCAGTTTGACTCCTCCATTGGCTGCAGGGATGCTGGTTTTTACAACTACCATGGAGATGGGGAGAAGAGGCTTGGGATGGGACAAGATAAAATGCCAAAAAAACTCCCTGTTCTCACTGAGATTCAACCAGTTTTCTTGAATAAGTGCTCTTTTGATGATTGCAAGTTGTTGGTTAATTTCCTGGGCTCTGAAAAACTTGAATTTGACTACAGTTGACCTTTGAACAACATGGGTTTGAACTTCAGGGGTCCACTTATATGCAGATATTTTTCAACAATAAGTACTATAATGCTACAGGTTGTTTGAATCTGTGGATGAAGAGGAACCACAGATACAGAAGGCCAACTATAAATTATACATGGATTAATCCTGCCTTGTTCAAGGGTCAACTACTTTTTATGCCAGAATTTTCTACTTTTATTGAGTAGCAGATTCCATTCTAAATGTGCTGCTGCGTGATAATTTAATCTTACATTCAGTGTATATAGCTAAACTTTATACTCTCCTATTTTACTTGAATATTTTATATATTTGAATTAATGTCTATCATTATATTTTTATTTACTCTCTCTTTTATTTTTATTCTCCTTTTCTGCCTTCTGTTAAGTGTTTTTTTGTGTCCTGGAGTAAAATTTTTACATGTTTTAATTCTTATAAGTAATTATCTTAAATATTTAATTTGTACATTTGACTTTATTAAGTATATTATCAGTCATGATCCCCAACTTTCTCCAACTAACAGCAAGATCTCAGAATGCTACATCTCTGATTACCCAACTACAATTTTTCACATTATTCTAGTTTCATACTGTATTTATCCTCATGGTTACTCATCTTCCAGAATAGTTCATATTATCATTGTTTTCTTGAGTCAATGATAATTTAATTTTATACTTAACAACTAATTTTTTTAACTTTTTATTTTACATTGGAGTCTAGTTGATAAACAATGTTGTGTTAGTCTCAGGTGTACAGCAAAGTGATTTGGTTATACGTATGCACGTATCTATTCTTTTGCAAATTCTTTTCCTATTTAGGTTGTTCCTAATATTGAGCAGAGTTCCCTGTGCTATACAGTAGGTCCTTGTTGGTTATCTGTTTTAAAAATAACAGTGCATACATGTCAATCCCAAACTCCCTATCTATCCCTCCCCTCCCACCCTTCTCTGGTAACTATAAGTTCGTTCTCCAAGTCTGTGAGTCTATTTCTGTTTTGTAAATAAGTTCATTTGTATTAATTTTTTTTATATTCCACATATAAGAGATATCATACAATATTTGTCTTTCTCTATCTGACTTACTTCAGTGAGTATGACAATCTCTTGGTCAACTAATTTCTTAATGCACAATATTTTTTATCCTACTCCAAATTTATGAGATAGATTTCCATCCCTCTTTCTGAAGTACAATACATTTTAGTACTGTTTTTGGTTAGTATCTGGAATTGGTAATATCTTTCATTATTGTGTATAATGTCTTTATTTCCACCACACACAGTGATCCTTGGATTACAGCTTAGCTAGATATATAAATTGACAGTTTTTTCCTTCAGCACTTTGGAGCTCGTTTTCTGCTACCTTCTATCTTGTATTATTGTGTGGTGAACCCTAGTTTCAATCTAACTATTATTCCTTTGTAGGGAATGTCTTTTCTTTCTAGTTCCCTTATCTTTGTTCTTGGCTTTCTGCAGTTTTCCAGCACTTTGGCTAGAGGTGGATTTATCTCTATTTTCCCTAATATTTCAGCTTAATCACACATTTAATTAGTCCTTTAAAAATTATTGGCATATTACTTATTACCCATTATCTTTATTTGCTCCTTCTCAAACAGTTGTTAGACTACATATGTTGAATGCTCTCATTCTACTCTTTCTGCCTTTATCTCCACTTAGTGTCTCTCTCTTTATCTCTCTTGACTAAACTGTAGGTAATTTCCTAAAACCTATCCTAATGTTTAACAGTTCTCTCCTCATTCAGGTATACATGTTATTTAACACATTCTCTAATATTTTCATGTCAGTTGCTCTATTTGTTTTTGGTTATGGAAGTTCTGGTTCTGTCTCAAACCATGTTATTTTTTGCCAATAGTGTTTATTTTCCTTTCTAGGACTTTTTATTCTTTCTCTTATATCTTTAAACTTTTAAAATATAATTATTATATAGCTGTGTGTGTTTGTTTCACCTGTGCTGAAGCTCTTAGGATTGAATCCTTCTGTGTGTTGGGTTCACTTGTTCACATTCATATAAGATTTTTTTCTTATATTCTCTGCAATTTTGTTATTACATTATCTATGGCAGGGCTTTTTTCTTCTATGGTAATATCCCAAGGACTGGTTTTTGAAAAGTCCTTCAACTAGTTCTGTGTTTGCTTCTACCAGATGCACCAAAGTTCTTACTTTGATTTTAGAGAATCCTGACACATGGTCAGCCTAAATTTACTCAGTCTATGTAAAACACATGATTCTGTTCTTCAGAGGATACTTTTTTAACACCCAATACCCAGACAGCTTGTAAACTTCCTGGACTAAGAGATGGCTTTGTTCTACTGAGGGAACAGCTGTCACAGTATCCCACATTAATATGTGGTCACAGGTACAATTCCTGCCTAACAAGTACCAAGGCCTTGTCTTCTTTCCTGGCTACTGATCAGATCACCTCCACCTCTTCTCTAGCCCTCTATGACCATGTCAATTCACCTCTGATTGTTCTGGTTTCTGTTTTTCGCCTCATTTTTGTCACCTGGATATTTCCTATCCTTATTTTCTTGGCTATCATTTACTAAGTGCTTCTAGATGTCTTAAGTGAGAGTTTTAGCTGAGTCCACCAATTTGCATTCACCATATATTTTCCTAACATAATTTTTAATTTAATTATGGCAGCTGTGTGGGGGAATGGATTAGATCAAGGTAAAAAATAAAATTTGTAGAGATAGGCATTATTCCTCAATATGAATGAAAGGTCAAATAATTCTCAGAGTTACATCTTTTCATGCAATTTACATTCAAGGCAATAAGTTTGCTATTTTCCGAGTCCTCTGGTACTTAATAGTGAAAAAGTAAAGGCATATGTTCCCAGGTTTTAGCCAAATTTCATAACAGCCAATTTAATCATACTTTACCTGTCCTTTTTATTTCCTGGACTTGAAATAATGCACTGCTTTGCTGGCAGCATGACAGATGACAGGATCAGTTGGAGCAGTGTATCCATTATTAAATTAACTCTGCTTGGTAATCAACTTCTTAAAACACTCCTGAGAGAATAAAAGTTGTGACAGTTGACACGTAGTCCAAAAAAGAAAAAAACAAATGTAGAAGTCCCTTTAAAAAAAAAAATTGCTTCTTTGGTCAATAGCAATTTAATAGGATTGTTAGGGTGCTGTCCTCATGTTTCTGGGCTGCTGGTAGGCATCAAAGTCATTATTTTTTAAAGCCTTTTTATCTTCTCTCTATGCCTATTTCAAAGAATCATATGGTTCATTCTCATGTCCCTGCACTCTTTTTTCCTAGCAGGGAATGTGCTTCAAAGATAATATGAGCTCTACCTCCATGAACTGGAGTAATAGGATGTATGTTTTTCTTTTTGTAGCACAGGGGAAAAGTTCAGATGAATTCAAACATATGTAGGTGGCAAGCTCTTCATATTATCCAGAGCAGGGAATTACAAATAAGTAGTGGTGAGGTTGCAGGAAGTCTACATGTATATTTCGTAGGGTATCCCAATTAAAGGAAAACATTCACTAAAGGAGTTAGACACTTACCGTAGAGATTTTCAACAGAGCAATGATTTTCTGTCAGTCCTTGTGAGTATGGTTTATGATTGAGGATAATCACGTATAGCAAAGGGGTTATAGTATGACTCCCATTGATAACAGAGAAAATCTCACCAGGTAAATTTGAAATCGAACCTTGGTTATCTTATATTAGGTATGAGGTTTATGGATTTATACTTAAATTCATTAAAAACCACATCTATTAGCCAGGAATTATTACTAGTTCCTCAAAACGTGATGAAGGTAAGAATGTTCTCCTATAACTATAGTATTTAATAGTACAGTGGTAATAAAAAATACATTAATATGCTGCACGTGCAGGCAAAATCCTGCCCAAATTGATGGAGCTGGTACTGTTTATGGACAGGGAAAAAGAGAATTCCTTAATTATTAGTTCAGTGGCTTAATCTCAAATAGGTTTCACTAATAACCTTATTATAGACTGAATATTTATGTCCCCTCAAAATTAATATGTTAAGCCTAACTCCCAATGTGATGGTGTTTGGAGGTGGAGCATTTTGGAGGTGATGAGGTCATGAATGTGAAACTCTCATGTATGGGACTTGTGCCCTTATAAAAGAGGCCCCAAAGAGCTTTTTTTCCCCATCTCAGAATGTGAGGACATACATAATTAAAGTAGTCAAACAACTAAAATGAATGAAAATTCTGGAATTTGGCCAAGATGCTATTGAGAAAACTGGTACTAAATGAGAAATAGTGTTCAACATGGGACAGGAGGGGAGCAGTGATTAAAACAAATAAAACCTTTTCTTCTTTATACCTCATCACATTGTGATCCCTCATTAAACAGAAACTTATGCTACAGGGCGATAGGGGGAAAAATCAGAAGTTTTACACATCAATGTGTGATCCTAAGTAGGGATGGACTTCAAGAAAACAGAGAGTTTTGTTTTATTTTATTTCTTTAACTGGATGTTACTACAAGCAAAATATGCTTCACTCTGCTGTAAATGCATCATTTAATTTATTGATATTCTTTCCTACTTCACCAACCAAAGACATATTTCATAATCCTTTCTCCATTTTCTTTCCAAAATACTAAAATAATATTGATATTACTACAATACAATAAGGCATAAAAAAATTCTCAGGTGATTTAAGGAATCAATCTCAGTATTTTATTTTCATTCCTTATTTTTTTCACCTTGGATATAAGTAATGATTCTAATGCATTTTTTTTGACTTATGAATCATAGGAAGGACTTAGCTAGAAGGACTTTAGATTTTACTATAAAATATTCAAAAGCAAGTTAAAAAGTCAGAGTTAGTCACTTATTTATTTATTCACTGAACAGATATTTATTCACAAACCAAGTATACTCTACTAGACCCTGTGGTACCTTCAGTGAAGGAGAAGGTGATGTCTAACAAATTACCCAAACTTAGCAGCTTAAAACAATACAAATTTATTACTTCACAGTTGCCATGGGTCATGATGGTTGTTATGAGTTTAGATGGTTTCCTGGCTTAGGCTTCCACCAGCTTAAATCAAGGTGTCAGTGGGGACTGTGTTCTCATCTGGGCCTCAGAGTCCTCTTCCTCATTCACTGGTTTTGTCAGGATTCAGTTCCTTGGAATTGTAGGGCTGTATTTTCCATTTTCTTGCTGGCTCTTGCTGGGGTCGCTCTTAGCTCCTAGAAGCTGCCCTTGGGTCCTAACCATGTGACCCCCTCCTCCCACAATAGGACAGCTCATTTTTTCAAGGCCAACAGGAGAAATTCTTTCCTGTGGAATCTATCCCTGCAGTCTGCTACGACAGTCTATATAACTCAACCTAATAGAGTGACTGCTCCATGTTCATAGGCCCCACCCACACTGAATGGGAGGAAATTATACAGAGTGTATACTCCAGGGGCCAGGAATCTTAGAAGTCTGCAACTACACCTGCTCTCAAAGATTTTTTCTAGCAAGGAGAGAGGATGTGTTCCCAAATAGCTATGATACAAAATTCAACCCCTCTATTGATATATATCCTTCCTACATTTTCAATTAGAACATCTGAATGTTAGGATTAAATGTTTTAAATCTTTTACTATATAGTAAATCTACTATAGTAAAGTTGGGGTTGACATATCTAATTAGTATACCATTTTTTCAAACTGAAAATTACAAAATTATGTGCACATTTTACATAGTTTGCAAATATGATGTATGTATTTTGGTGAACTCTTTTTCTCATTTGATCTATTATGAACATTTTCCATTGTACACTATTGCATTCACTGCTATTATACTTATAATGCCACATGGGAACTTTTTAGATTGATTTGTCATCACATTCACTTTTCCTCACTGTTAAACAAACAGGAAGTTTTTCCCCCCAAAATGTTACCATTATCGATATGATTGATATTTTGTGTTTAGACACGCTGTATTTGAAATACAGTTTTATCTTATAATTTAAATATTCACTCAGATAAATTTTCATGAGCGGTTTATGGTTATTTATATATACTGATAAATTGCTTCACAAAGTGCAGTACCAATTAGAGCCCTAGTTGCTATTTAATAGAACTAATAAATTGTTGTTATTTAAGTTTGAAAAAAATACACTGAAACTTAATGGGTTTTTAAAAATTACAAAATGCCTACGTGCTAAGCCCCATAGAAGCATTGAAAGATATCTAGGAATTCATCAATTTGTAAATGTCTTAATTGTACAGATGAGGAACCTGAGTTCTCAGGAGGCTTCGTTGGGACTGTTCAAGGTCACACAGCTAATACTTGTCAGAAACAGATAAAGAAAAAAAACCAGCTCTCACATCCAGCTCAATCCCTTTGCACTGCAGACGTGCATCTTAGAATTTGGTGGTCTCCAGATCATTTCCTGGGGGGCTTGTTTAAAAAAAGTAAGAGGCCCACTCTTGTGGATTCCGAACCAATCTATTTTTATTCTATAAAAGCACTCATTTGATTCTGATACAAACTATTTGGAAGACCATTGTACTCAACAACCTACTAATAAATCTATTATATGTATAAAGAAATTCCAAAAAAAGATACAATAGAAAAAAATTACTAAGGTTTGGAGCCTTCCTTTCGTTTAAGCTTAGAGTTAACTTCACCTTTTTTTCTTCCTTAAAGAGTCTGAGACAGGCAGACTCAATATACTTATTTATTATTCTTTTTTTAAAGGCAATAAAATTTCTAGTTCTATTATATGAAAGTAACACATCAATTATAAAAAAAATTTCAGCACCATAAAAAGATATAATGTGAAAAAAAAAAACAAATCCCCCTCCCTACTACTTCAAGGACACTTCCCAAAGACAACCTCAGGGAATTGTGTATCATTTCTTTTTTTTTTTTTAAACATGTTTATTGGAGTATAATTGCTTTACAATAGTGTGTTAGTTTCTGCTTTACAACAAAGTGAATCAGTTATACATATACATATGTTCCCATATCTCTTCCCTCTTGCGTCTCCCTCCCTCCCACCCTCCCTATCCCACCCCTCTTGGTGGTCACAAACCACCTAGCTGATCTCCCTGTGCCATGCAGCTGCTTCCCACTAGCTATCCACCCTACGTGTGGTAGTGTATATATGTCCATGCCACTCTCTCACTTCGTCCCAGCTTACCGCTCCCCCTCCCCATGTCCTCAAGTCCATTCTCTAGTAGGTCTCTGTCTTTATTCCCTTCTCGCCCCTAGGTTCTTCATGACCATTTTTTTTTTCTTTTTTAGATTCCATATATATGTGTGAGCATATGGTATTTGTTTATCTCTTTGTGACTTACTTCACTCTGTTTGACAGACTCTAGGTCCATCCACCTCACTACAAATAACTCAATTTCGTTTCTT
>NC_041233.1:8874741-8875198 GCF_002837175.3 Physeter macrocephalus | reverse complement strand
TCTTTGCTATTGTTTCCTTCATTTCTTTTTCATTTATTTCTGATCTGATCTTTATGATTTCTTTCCTTCTGCTAAATTTGGGGTTTTTTTGTTCTTGTTTCTCTAATTGCTTTAGGTGCAAGGTTAGGTTGTTTATTTGAGATGTTTCCTGTTTCTTAAGGTAGGATTGTATTGCTATAATCTTCCCTCTTAGAACTGCTTTTGCTGCATCAAATGGGTTTTGGGTCGTTGTGTCTCCACAGTCATTTGCTTCTAGGTATTTTTTGATTTCCTCTTTGATTTCTTCAGTGATCACTTCGTTATTAAGTAGTGTATTGTTTAGCCTCCATGTGTTTGTATTTTTTTTTTTTTTTTTGTGGTATGCGAGCCTCCCTCAGCTGTGGCCTCTCCCTTTGTGGAGCACAGGCTCCGGACGCGCAGGCCCAGCAGCCATGGCTCACGGGCCCAGCCTCTCCGC
>NC_041233.1:8872073-8873928 GCF_002837175.3 Physeter macrocephalus | reverse complement strand
GCCTATTTCCTCTTCATTTGTTAGGTCTGGTGGGTTTTTACCTTGCTCCTTCATCTGTTGTGTGTTTTTCTGTCTTTTCATTTTGCTTTTCTTACTGTGTTTGGGGTCTCCTTTTCGCAGGCTGCAGGTTCATAGTTCCCGTTGTTTTTGGTGTTTGTCCCCAGTGGCTAAAGTTGGTTCAGTGAGTTGAGTGGGTTTCCTGGTGGAGGGGATTAGTGCCTGTGTTCTGGTGGATGAGGCTGGATATTGTCTGTCTGGTGGGCAGGTCCACGTCTGGTGGTGTGTTTTGGGGTGTCTGTGGCCTTATTATGATTTTAGGCAGCTCTCTGCTAATGGATGGGGCTGTATTCCTGTATTGCTAGTTGTTTGGTATAGGGTGTCCATCACTGTAGCTTGCTGGTCGTTGAGTGAAGCTGGGTTTTGGTGTTGAGATGGATATCTCTGGGAGATTTTTGCCGTTTGATATTACGTGGAGCTGGGAGATCTCCTGTGGACCAGTTTCCTGAAGTTGGTTCTCCCACTTCAGGGACACAGCCCTGACACCTGGCTGGAGCAGCAAGAGCCTTTAATCCACACGGCTCAGAATAAAAGGGTGAAAAAATAGAAAGAAAGAAAGAGAGAGAGAGGGAGGAAGGGAGGGAAAGAAAGAAAAGAAAAGGAAAGAAAGAAAGAAAGGAGAGAGGGGGAGAAAGAAAGAAAGAAAAGAGAGAGAGAGAAAGAAAGAAAAGAGAGAAAGAAAGAAAGAAGGAGGGAGGGAGTGGGAGAGAGAGAGAAAGAAAGAAATAAAGTAGGATAAAATAAAGTTATTAAAATAAAAATAATTATTAAGATGAAAAAGTAAAAAAAAAACAAAAAAAAACGGGAGGGTCAGAACCCTAGGACACACGGTGAAATCAAAGCTGTACAGACAAAATCTCACACAGAAGCATACACATACACACTCACAAAAAGAGAAAAAGGGGGAAAAAAATTAATATATCTTGCTCCCAAAGTCCACTTCCTCAATCTGGGATGATTCGTTGTCTACTCAGGTATTCCACAGATGCGGGGTACATCAAGTTGATTGTGGAGCTTTAATCCGCTGCTTCTGAGGCTGCTGGGAGAGATTTACCTTTCTCTTCTTTGTTCGCACAGCTCCAGGGGTTCAGCTTTGGATTTGGCCCCCCTCTGCGCATAGGTCGCCTGAGGGTGTCTGCTCTTTGCTCAGACAGGACGTGGTTAAAGGAGCAGCTGCTTCGGGGGCTCTGGCTCACTCAGGCCCCGGGGAGGGAGGGGTACGGATGCGGGGCGAGGCTGCAGCGGCAGAGGCCAGGCTGCCACTCCCTTTTGGCTTGCAAAGTTTCTGCTGAAAGATCAGATGTTAACCTTATGGGGATTCCCTTGTGTGTTATTTGTTGTTTTTCCCTTGCTGCTTTTAATATGTTTTCTTTGTATTTAATTTTTCATAGTTTGATTAATATGTGTCTTGGCATGTTTCCTCTTAGATTTATCCTGTATGGGACTCTCTGTGCTTCCTGGACTTGATTAGCTATTTACTTTCCCATATTAGGGAAGTTTTCAACTATAATCTCTTGAAATATTTTCTCAGTCCCTTTCTTTTTCTCTTCTTCTTCTGGGACCCCTATAATTCGAATGCTGGTGCATTTAATGTTGTCCCAGAGGTCTCTGAGACTGTTCTTAGTTCTTTTCATTCTTTTTTCTTTATTCTGCTCTGCAGTAGTTATTTCCACTATTTTATCTTCCAGGTTACTTATCCATTCTTCTGCCTCAGTTATTCTGCTATTGATCCCATCTAGAGTATTTTTAATTTCATTTATTGTGTTGTTCATCATTGTTTGTTTGCTCTTTAGTTCTT
>NC_041233.1:8870057-8870410 GCF_002837175.3 Physeter macrocephalus | reverse complement strand
CCCAGCCCCGCCCGCCCCGGCGGGTGAGCAGACAAGCCTCTCCGGCTGGTGAGTGCCGGTCGGCCCGGATCCTCTGTGCGGGAATCTCTCTGCCTTGCCCTCCGCACCCATGTTACTGCGCTCTCCTCCGCGGCTCCGAATCTTCCCCCCTCCGCCACCCACAGTCTCCGCCCGTGGGGCGTCTAGTGTGTGGGAACCTTTCCTCCTTCACGGCTCCCTCCCACTGGTGCAGGTCCCGTCCCTATTCTTTTGTCTCTGTTTATTCTTTTTTCTTTTGCCCTACCCAGGTACGTGGGGAGTTTCTTGCCTTTTGGGAGGTCTGAGGTCTTCTGCCAGCGTTCAGTGGGTGTTCT
>NC_041233.1:8831264-8869602 GCF_002837175.3 Physeter macrocephalus | reverse complement strand
GTGTGTGGGAACCTTTCCTCCTTCACGGCTCCCTCCCACTGGTGCAGGTCCCGTCCCTATTCTTTTGTCTCTGTTTATTCTTTTTTCTTTTGCCCTACCCAGGTACGTGGGGAGTTTCTTGACTTTTGGAAGGTCTGAGGTCTTCTGCCAGCGTTCAGTTGGTGTTCTGTAGGAGCAGTTCCACGTGTAGATGTATTTCTGATGTATCTGTGGGGAGGAAGGTGATCTCCACATCTTACTCTTCCGCCATCTTCTCTCAAACCCCATTTCTTTCTTCTAGGCATCTTTTTCTCAGTGTTTAAGCATAAATCTACAAATGAATTTTTCTTATATGAATGTCAATATACTATATGAACTGTTCTGCAATTTCCTTTTTCCACTTAATATATCTGGCTTCATCCCAGTATATCTATATATTTTTTAAATGGTTGCATAGCCTCTCATTACACAGTTACATCTAAACTTTGTTAATCAGTGCCCTACAACAACATATTCAAGCATTTGTCCTACTTTTGTGCTACTACAAACAATGCTTTAGTGAACATCACTTTGGATATTTACTGTTTCATCTTTCTACAGCTATTTTTTTAAGGTAGACTATCTAGAGGTCAAAGTGTTTATCATTTAACATTGCCATTCAAAACAAAAAATCCCTCCACTTTCAGTAGAATTTGAGAGTGTATTTTTCTTTCATTTTTATCAGTACAGAATACTGTCAATCTCTTCAATATTTATCATGATTGTAGATAAAATATAACATCATAGTAATAGATAATATATATGCAGTGCTTACTGTGGCTGAGTATCTCACCAGTGCTTAAGAAAGTTAACTTATTTAATCCTGGAAACAACTCTATGTATTGCTACTATCCCCATTTTTCAGATGAGGAAATCGAGACACAGAAAGGTTAAATGATGGGTCTGAGGTCACAAGACCAGCCTGGTTTTAGAGTTGAGATTTGTACATAGATTGTCTGATTGTGTCACTCTACAGTCCTCATTTTTAAAAAGAGCACTATAACTATTTTGGGTTTCCTAAACTTTAGGGTAATATTTAATATTCTGTAAGTTTTATAATGTTCAATAAATATGAATTTATTCATTGAATTTTGTATTTAAAATTCTAGGCCATGTCCTAGCCCAGCAAGCTATTGTTATTTATCAGAGTTATTTGTAAAAAAGGAAATTAGAGGGACTTCTCTGGCAGTCCACTGGTTAGGACCCTGCGCTTCCACTGCAGGAGGTGTGGGTTCGGTCCCTGGTCAGGGAACTAAGATACCACAAGCTGAGCAGCATGGCCCCCCAACCAAAAAAAAGGAAGTTAGAAAATATGTTCCCATTTTGTTATATCTCTTTTTCAGTTTATTTAAGCTAATTTTCTGCAATACAGTCATTTTAATCTTATTTATCAGTCTTTTTATTTGGGCATCTGGGTATGGTTTTACATTATAAAGACATTCATTTATATATTCTGTTAATATTTTTAGAATAAATTCTAATTTGGTTATAAGTAAACATTCAAACACATATTTGTGTGTTTTAATTTCTATTAAATTTATTGTTAGTAATTATTTTAAAATGTGTTATAAAATGTTATTATGGTCAAATATTGGTGTTGTTATGACCAAAAAGAGAAATTGATGTTAAGTGAGTAATATTCCAATAGCAAATTCAATATAAATTTGATCTAATTTAATTTAACCACGTAAGGTATATTATTGAGAAAATATTTTTAGAAGAATATACGCAAACATCATCATAACTTCTTAGAGTGGTAGAATTATGGGCTCTTTTTACTTTCTTCTTTTCTCCCACAAACCATCTCTAATATTTTAAAATTCTCTTGACTTTTCAATTAATTTTGCACTGTAATATAGGTCCAGAAAAAAAAAAGAGATTGTTTTCCTTAGCTAATAGTAAATGCCATAGAAATATACATACTTACTCTCTAATACATGACTCTAAAATAACTAGTTTTTCTTAAAATATCTGGATATGAGAAATAGTGTTGTATAATTTTCTTGTTATTTTTCTGTATTCTCTTAAATTAAAAGTCTGGCTATGCATATTTTTAAAAATAAAACATTTCCTGAGAAGGAAAACATAACTAATTAATAAACTGTAATTTAAGATAATGTAAGAGCTGCATGGCAGAGTGAGGAATGCAGCAGATCTGGCTTCCAAGGTGAGACCCAAGTGATGGTGTATAATGACGGTGCGTCAGCCTTGATATGAGTTGGCCAACACCACACGCACGAGCAAAGGAGGGAGCTTAAAACAACGATGGTGAGAGACTTCCCTGGTGGTGCAGTGGTTAAGAATCCTCCTGCCAACACGGGGGACATGGGTTCTAGCCCTGGTCCAGGAAAATCCCACACGCCACAGAACAGCTAAGCCCGTGCACCACAACTACTGAGCCCGCGTGCCACAACTACTGAAGCCCGCACGCCTGGAGCCCGTGCTCTGCAGCAAAGAGAAGCCACCGCAATGAGAAGCCTGCGCACCGCAACAAAGAGTAGCCCCCGCTCGCCACAACTAGAGAAAACCCACACCCAGTAACAAAGGTCCAATGCAACCCAAAAATAAATAAATTAATTAATTAAAAAAAAATAATGATGGTAAAGCACAGTGTAGCTTTCCAGCATCACTGAATGCCGTATTCTGTTCAGGAAGACCATATTTATTATGAAGTAGGAAGAGGCCTTCCCATCATCAAATCAGCAACTCTGTATTCTTAAAGATGCAGGGATCTCCAAACATTAGGTAGGGCATCGTCATTTTAAAATATTTTACACATACATGCATATATGTATCTGGATACAATTTTAAGTATAGACATGAATAAAACCCTTGGCTTCCTGTGCCTGCCTTTGTTTTATAACTCCATTTTTGTATATTCAAGGAACTCCTTCCTCATCTATGAAACTCTGTGTGTGTGTGTCTACTCTGAATTTTTTAGTAATTTTCCTTATGTGGCCTTATTAATTTTTTTCCCTGTGGCTCATTGGCTCTTACTATTAAATAGGTTACCTATATCTGTGCTAAGGTGAGAATAAAGATCAGAAAATTTAGTGAAACAAAGCAAAGCAAATACTAGTGCAATCACTACCATTGTATCTTTCCATTTATTATTTCCCATCTGACCAGATAGTTAAAAGTTCTTTTATAATCAATATAAATTTACTCTGTCACTGGAAAGAACCATAAGACTTTGGATTTACCTGTTTTACAAGAAACATACTTGGAATACAGAAACCAAATCTCCTGGCTTTAAACTAATCCATGTCAACATGATAACAAATATTCTAGGATGGCAAAGTAGCAACTGCTTATTTGGCGAAGATGGTGAGAAACATTGCACATCTCAGATCACTCACATATGTCTTCCTTCATTAAAATGTAGCTACTTTGCATCTTAAGTCCCCTGGTACTGTGTGCCTCAGTCATTTAAGTCAACTTGACATCTGCTCAGAATTAGTCACTGTGCTCACTAGGTCTAATGAGATTCACTCATGTGGAAAGTAATCAGCCCTCTTAGGTAGAGTGAGAGCCTACTCTCTTCTCCTGCCCAACCAGCAGGGAAGAAATGCCTCCCAGTTGCAGAATATACCATTCCCAAGGGAAATGTGCAAGCCTACCAGTTGGGTGAGTAAAATTGCAATTTTCCCACGGGTGTGTCATATCGTGAAACCATACTCCATAACAAAAATTTTAAAGATTTTCTTCTTTTACCAAATTCACTGAAAATAGTGAGAAGTGAAAAAAAAAAAAAAAAAAAACAGAGATAAGCAGAAACCAAATAACAGACAGATGCTCCACAGCCAGACTAACTAAAGCAATCGTGCAGACTAGTTAAATAAACCACAGAGCATTCAACAGTCGGAAGCCTTTACCTTGATGTAGTTATTCATTCCATTGGATACTATTATAGGCTTTGGCTTAAAAGTTTCTTTGCCTACAATGATTATCTCAATTATTGGTCAGTGTTATTGCTTGCTTTCTTTGAAGGCTGGAACTTATCAATTCCTATGGATTCTTTACTGAAGAGGCATGGAATGCAAACTTAGATGAAAGCAAACGTCTTTAGGATGGAGCGAAAGTTTTGAAAAATGGAGGAATCAATTGTAAACTGTACTGACTATGCAAGTTGCCTCGATATGTAGCTTGTATGTGATCCAACCCTCATATCTAGGAGATTGGAATAATTAATAATTAAACTCTTCTCAGTCCAGGTTGCTACACATTTCTATTTATAGTTGCAGTGTGGCTAGTGAGACCAGGAGGTACCCAAAAGGATCAGTTGGGTTCCACAAATATTTCTCTCTGCCCTCATTGTGTAAAAGCAGCCCTACTGCCCTCTGATAAGGGTCAATTATACATGATGATATGACATTTCCTCTTCACCTACTGGTTCTTGAACATAAGGTGTTCAACATTTCCTGAGGGCAGCCCTAAGATACAGTTCAGTGGGACTCTTGCTGTGTCCCCTGGCAAGAATGTTCTCCCTTTGGGGGCCAGGGCTTCTAAATGTTCAGACTTTAGAGTTGCAGGCCTGAGAAAGACAAAATATGCCAGTAGGTCATTGGGAAGGATGGTGAGCGTAGCCACTCCTGCTTCAACTCCTTGATTCCTGGACCGACCTATTCTCCTTATTGAAAAAAAAAAAAAAAAAAAAAAGAGCACCATATACCGCTCTTTAATTAGAAAAGTCACTCTGTCCTAAAGTTTGGTACCCCATGCTTTCACCATGTTTCCTCCATGCTGGCACTTCATCATTCTAAGAAACTGGCTACCTCTAGATGGTGGATACATGTGATGACCAGTGGGTCACATGGTCATAGGCTCAGTCCTACCTCTCCTTCTTTGGTCAAAGCCTATGCTGTGCAGGATTCCATGTCTATAGATCAGTCACTCTATTAGTCCCTGCATCCTGGTGATGGCTGATGCTCTGCAGACAGGAAAGGTGACTCCATACCAGGAATAGGTATCTATTCTTGTGAAGATAAATCACCAGTACTTTTAAGATGCAAAAAGGCCTGCTGCATTCACCTTGATACCAAGTTGCTGGTTGGTTTTCTTAAAGAACAGGGTCTTATCAGGGGCCCAGGGTTGGTTTTGTTGCTGACAAATTGGACACTCAGGAGCAGCAGTGTCTATATTTTGATAAGTGGAGTTCCATCCTGTTAGGTCTACGCACAGGGTTTTTCTCTGCCACTACTTTCACTCTGTCCATGTGATTATGTTGTCAGTTATGGAGTGGCCAGTGATGAAGGTTGGCTAATGTCATTGGCTGAGCCATTTCTTCTATGGTATTTCAATGTTTTTTTCCATGAGGGATCCTGAGTTTTGATAACACGTGATAGAAAAATCTTTACAAGAAAAATCTTTACACCCTCTTGTGTCCATCCACATGCCTCTTCCCTGAGTCTCCTTGTTTCTGATGCAACTGTCCTTTTTTTGTCCAGGTGACTGACCACATGGCCTTTTATTTCATGTATATGTTAAGCAGCACTTTTCCTGGCTGCCCATCTCTTTTGTCCTATGGACACTGTGCTATATTAATCATTTCCACCACTCCCCCTTTCAAGGCCCCTTAGCTATCCCTTGAAGATGGTTATGGTAATTGAGGCCTCCTAACTTCTGTTGTTTAAATGACTCTATTCCTTTGGGGTTCCATCATCCCCATGGTCATTAATGAGCTTAGATGCATGACTAGGATTATAGCTTCAGGAATTAGAGACACAGTTACTCACTGTAAGTTAAACTTGAAAGGTAGTCACCTCAACTTTCTCTTTCATATACTAAGTCATAGTTTTCCAGTAGTAACAATAAAATGCATATCCTGTCACACTTCCTGTGAGTAAAATTATAAAGTCATATGCCCTGAAGAGTCCTCAGGAGACATATTTTCTCTATTTTTACTTCCAGCGCTCTTGTGCTTCTGAACCTTTTCCATGTAATGGCACACATAGAAGATGAAAATACTCTAAAGAGCACTGAATATAGTAGATGGAGAAGGCTGTTCATGGCCTGATGTTACAGAGCTACAGCTCTCAATCACAGATCCTGGTCAGCTGCCCTGATAGTGAGGGAATCAATAAATGGTACATATAATCCATATGTCATGGCACTGGTGATTGAGAAACTATGTTAAACAAGACCATACCAGTCATTTCACAAATACCAAGTGACACATTTGAAAACTATCCCAACATTATTAATTGAATAAATGTTTATTTAGCAGGCACTGTCGTACCATGGACAGTGACAGTGATACTGCTGTGAGCCTGTGTCCCGCTACCTGGATCTCCCTGAGGACCACACATTTATTTCTCCAGCCGCTGGGAAAGTTAGCGGTTGGCAGCTCACAGATGAGTCTGTCTTCAGGGATTGCCCTCAGCAGAAGGGGCTGCCTCACTCACAGTTACGTCACTCCTTCCCTAGAGGCAGCTCAAATCCAGTGTTTGTTCAATAGGGGAGGAGGCTAAGAAGTTCATGACTTGGGCCAACTCTGAAGAGTCAACCTAGCTCCAGAGCTCTCTGAGGGATCACCTGAGGGCTCTGTTACAACTGCTGTGTGGTTCACCTCCCTCTGCTCAGACTGCTTTAGGGAATTTGCCCCAGCAGACCTTTTAAGTGGGGATCTCTGTTTCAGTGTCTGTTTCCTGGGGAATAAGCCTAAGATGGAAACAAAGATAAATAAGGCTTGGAGTGAGCCCTGGGGAGCTTAGAATACAGAGGAGGGAGCCGCATGCAAACAAGTAGATATTATCATCATGAGGGATGCCATAGTGAATGTTTAAATAGGATATATTGAGGCAAATGACAGAGAGTGAACAATGATACCCAAGGTAGACACAGTAGGAAAGAGGTCCCTGAGGGCATCTGGGCAGCAGAACACAGCGTTATGCTCTGTGTCATCATTCTCCCTGGCCACGGTATGACAGTGAAAGCTAAATAAATATGTATTGAATCAATAATGTCGGCATAGTCTTAAAATTTATCATTTTATTATTTATCATTTAAATCACATCATCAGTTTAAAGGAAAGGTTGACAGTATAGTAGATGTTGGTGGTTGGTACAGAAAGTGTAAAAGGCCATTTCAGTCAGGGAGAATGCATTTTCAAAACCCCAGATGGGTATATTTTCAGAGAGGTACAAGTAGTTTGGTATGACTCCATCAAGGAGGAGAGGAAGCTGGTGTAGGAGGTAAGGGTTATATTGGAAATATTGGCCTATGATGTCAATTTACATGCCAAGAGGTGTTTTTGAAAAAAAAGTATTTCCTTCACAAAATTTTAAAAATATATATTAAATGAGTTACTGTATTAGTTAAAGTAATTGTTTGCTGCAGCAACACAGAGTTCTCAGAATAAACTGGCTTAAATGAGATTGAAATGTTTCCTTCTCATTATCAGTTCAAGGTCAGTGGTACAGATTGGCAGGATGCCTGGCCTTCAGAGACACAGCTTCCTTCAGTTTTTTGCTCTGCTTTCCCCTAATTTACATTCTGGAAGCTGGGACACTGCCATATCTGTGATCTGTCACAGGAAAGAGGAAATAGAGGAAGAAAACAAATTCAAAAATGTTTTAAATTTCTAAACCTGAAATAGGCAGTCATTTCTACTCACATGCCCTGTGACATTGAACCCAGTGGCATGACATGTGTATTTATAGAGAGAATAGGAGTTGGATGACCATGGCCCTAGCTTAGTAAGGTAGAGACAGGGATGTTTTTAAATTTTTTTAGCTAATGGAAAAAGAGGACAAAAGACACCAGTGCACATCATTGGGTTCCATCATAGCTGTCAATGTTTTAAAACTTGCAGATTTCACATCTTAAGCAAGATATCTGGCCTCTATTGAAAAATTGGGCCTGCATTTTTATCCAGCATAAGTCAGCTAGTTCTGGTAGATGTTACCAACCTCAGGGTACAAAGTTCTTGGATCAACATTGGCATAAGCAAAGAAAAAAGTAGATAAATAAAGAAAACCTTTATCTAATTAAAAAGGCAAGTATATTTTTAAAAATACAATTTATTTATAAAACATACTGTAATTAAAATTGTGATAAATAAGGAAATTATCTTTAATAAAAATGTATGAATTAAATACTCATTCCAAATAAGTGCTTTAAAATGCAGTTATGTAGTAAGTAAAAAATACATGAAGCAAAAAATGAAGTGAAAATACTTTTTTTTAATGATGGAGCTTTTATGGTAGTATTTATTTAGTCCCAAAGAAATTAAGTATCCTT
Organism: Physeter macrocephalus; assembly: GCF_002837175.3. Lineage (NCBI taxonomy): Eukaryota > Metazoa > Chordata > Mammalia > Artiodactyla > Physeteridae > Physeter > Physeter macrocephalus. Next base: position 8,861,343 of record NC_041233.1, on the reverse strand, counting down.
AGCAGGAATAAGCATTTGTAAATATAAGTTAAATTAGAAATACAGTTGCTCAGAATGTTAAGATATAGTTGAATTTTTACTGGACATGTTGGTAAAACATTTAAACCATCTGTTGTCATTTACTCTTGCAAACAGTAATGGTATAGATAATATATATATATAGAACTGTCACACCTACTTCACCTAACATGGGAGATAGTTTCGGGTCTGGATTGGCATTCTCCTTCACATAACTATGGGGCATAATCTGGCACCATGTTCACTTTAGTTTTGTGCAGAGATATGGGCAGGAATCTCAACATAACTGACAGTTTCAGGAGCACTGACTTTAAGAGGAATCCTTATAGGACTTAAGAACACATTGTTCAGGCCACCCAAGCATCAGTTCTTTTATAAGGTATGAGACCATGTGTGTTGAGGAAGAAACCACCCTGGATTTGATTAGTCTCACTCACCATCGGACCACTATCTCATAACATCCTTGAGCAAAACTTTCAGGTATCCTAAGGAACAATTTGATTAAAACCTGACCGCCACGTGCAGGGATCTGAGACCTGTGCCTCAATAGGTTTTAATAGCTCACTCCCAGCCCTGCAAGCCCAAATGCGGTTAACCAAATATGAATCATTTTTACAATAAACATCATTTCTTAGTAACAGAGCTTATGTGCCACATTTAACTTAAACCATTAGGTTTCCAGGGAAACAGTGCTAAGAGAGGTAATTCTGAGGTCATTCTTTCCACAGAAAAAGCATGTAGATTTGCTGTTAACCCTTCACCTCAAACACCCATTTAACTATAGATGTATAGTTGTAGTTTTGATGAGACTTTTGATGTTAAAAATACTTTAGAAATGGGACCTAAGACAGTCTGAGCAACGTGAAGCATCTTACAGTTTTGATGACAAGAGTCTTGAAAATATTAGGACACATTGGTCAGTATTCTGGTTTTGCCTAGATAATACTCCGGTGTTCCTCATTACCTCATACCACTTGTGCAAAATCATTATCACAGACTTTTGTTTTATTGTGCTTGATGGACAATAATCATCATGTTATTTAGGATTAGGATCAGCATACATAACAATTCTTAACAGTTGACATTAAAGCCAAACCATTTTATTTTATTTTATTATTTATTTATTTATTTAATTTATTTTTTGGCTGCATCAGGTCTTAGTTGCAGCACGCGGGATCTTCGTTGAGGTATGTGGGATCTTTCGTTGTGGTGCACGGGCTTCTCTCTAGTTGCGGCCTGCGGGTTTTCTATTCTTTAGCTGTGCGCAGGCTCCAGGGCACGTGGCCTCTATAATTGTGGCGCGCAGGTTCCAGAGCGTGTGGCTCTGTAGTTTGTGGCCTGTGGGCCCTCTAGTTGAGGCACGCGAGCTCAGCAGTTGTGGCACGCCAGGTTAGTTGCCCCGTGGCATGTGGAATCTTAGTTCCCTGACCAGGGATCGAACCTGCATCCCCTGCATTGTAAGGCGGATTCTTTACCGCTGGACCACCAGGGAGGTCCCAAGCCAAACCATTTTATTCTCTACTTACTCTCCTTCTCCCATAATTGTATTGCCAGGGTGTGTGTGTGAGTGTGTGCATAGATATATGTGCTTAGCAAATGAAGGTAACATTTAATCACATAAAGAAGATTCAGTTCTCAAGTGTAGTTTTAACTCTTCTTAGACTTAGAAGATGACTTCTGGCAAAATGGTATCCCTGCTTTTATGGACTTGGGATCAGTTTTCAGGAGAGTTGATTTGGGGGCCAAGGTGCTGGTGCTGAGATGAGTGTGAGGTTACTGATGGAGCAAGGAAAACCACCTGGAACATCCTCCATGTTATGACATAAATTTAACCTGCATTAACTTCAATACTTTATGTACTGGGAGGGTTATAGAGGCTCATTTCTTGAGCTTGTTTGCAAGCCTGCACAAACATGGACACACACGCTTCCACACTGTTCTGCCTTCTTTATTATATTATCTGGTCCGTATGGGCAGGTGTTTTATGCTGAGGTCAGTCCCTCCCTTGCAAGACTGCTGGAACAATTTTTTTTTCACTGATCTGACATTTGACAATGATAGTAGCTGGCTGTTTCAATTCTTTCCGACTTTTGATATTTCAGGACTCACTACCCCCAAAAAGGATCTGCTGCTAACCTACGTACCACTTTCAGAACACAGCACATGAATGCAGGGAATAAGGTACCCTGTGGTGCTTGTATGTCTGTGAACTCTTTCTTAAAGTGAATCCTAATAAAGGAGAGGATACGCAAGGGGGATGTAATTGGGTAAAGAGGAGAGACTATGTGGAATCTAGAAAAATGGTATAGATGATCTTAGTTGCAAAGCAGAAATAGAGACACAGACGTAGAGAACAAATGTATGGATGCCAAGGGGGAAAGGGGTGGGTTGGGAGGAATTGGGAGACTGGGATTGACACATGTACATTATTGATACTACGTGTAAAATGGACAGCTGATGGGAACATGCTGTATAGCAAAGGGAACTCACCAAATGCACTGTGGTAACCTAAATGGGAGGGAAGTCCAAAAGGGAGGGGATATCTGTATGTGTATGGCTGATTCATTTTGTTGTGCAGTGCAGGCTAACACAACATTGTAAAGCAACCATACTCCAATAAAACTTAATTAAAAAATAATAAACATAAATTTTTTTTAAAAAAGAGGAGAGATTAATATTATAACAGTTTTCCTTCCCCCAGTGCACCCAACCTTTGAGACTTGCTTCACCCTCTCTAGGAGCCTGATAGAGAAAGGGAATCTCATTGATCACTTTACTTGATTTCAGAATCAGTCAGGTTACGCTAACTGCTGTCAGATATCAACCACAAAATCAAATGGATTTATTCAGTATAAGTTTTTTTAAATTAATTAATTTTTGGCTGCGTTTGGTCTTTGTTGCTGCACGCAGGCTTTCTTTGGTTGCAGTAAGCCTGGGCTTCTCTCCACTGTGGTGCGTGAGCTTCTCATTGCAGTGGCTTCTCTTGTTGCAGAGCACGGGCTCTAGGCACGTGGCCTTCAATAGTTGTGGCACGCGGGCTTGGTAGTTGTGGCTTGTGGACTCTAGAGCGCAGGCTCAGTAGTTGTGGCACACGGGCTTAATTGCTCTGTGGCATGTGGGATCTTCCCAGGCCAGAGCTCGAACCCATGTCCCCTGAATTGACAGGTGGATTCTTAACCACTGCACCACCAGGGAAGCCCTATTCAGTAGAAGTTTATTTCTTGTTTGCATAAAGTCTCAACGGTGGTGAGAGAAGGGAAGAGGCTCTACTCCACACAGTCATCCGGGGACCCATTCTAGATGTCAGTGCTCAGAAAAAAAGGCCCCAGATAAGGGAGAAGAGAGAGCATGGAAACGTGCAGGAAAGGCTTTCCATGGGGGCTGATTCCCAGACTACATGCCACTGTGTGTCTACAGCACAGTCACTGTGAACTGCAAGGATGCAGGGAAATGTGCTCTAGGTGGTGCCCAGAAGGAAAATAAGATGTGTTTTGGTGAACACAGAAATCTCTTCTCCAAATTTTTGACATCGGGCTTTCTTAAAGTTCCTCCTCAGTTAATGCTTACTCCTTCAGAGTATTCTTTGATGGCTGCTTCTTTTGACAACCTCCTCTAAATATTGATTACCTAGAGGATAGCCTGGGCCCTCTGCTCTTTGCTTACAGCTTTTAATTATAGTTTTGAAATTTTCTTCTGAATCACACATCGTGTCTTTCTTTCCTTTCTTCCCTCCCTCCCCTCCCTCCCTCCCTCCCTCCCCCCCTTCCTTCCTTTCTCTCTCTCTTTCTTTCTTCATAGGGTCCTAATATGGGCTGGGGACACACACAGCAGTGAAAAGACAGAAAGACCCTGCCCCTATCAACCTTCCTTCTGGTGAGGGAGTAAGACAAGTGAATAGAGTCAGGGAAGAAAGAACCTGATGACTAGATCAAGAGGGACAGGGAGTAGGGACAGCATCTCATGACAATGGGCGTGGTACTTGAAGAAGTCAGCCATGTGAGGGGCAGCAGAAGAGCATTCTATGTGGTGAGAACTGCAAGTGCAAAGATTCAGAGGCCAGAGAGAGAGTTGTGTTGGAAGAACCGAAAACAAACAAACAAAAAAGAGGCCTTATTGACTAAAAGACTGTGAGCAAGACGAGGAGAAGTAAGGTGAGGTCAGGGAGGGACAGGACCTAGACTGGGTTAGGAATATGGATTCTCTTCCAAGAGCAAGGGAAGACTTCAGCAGGGAAGGGGACCAGACAGGTTCTGAGCTGGGGTGACTTAGGAAGCACTGAGCAGAGTTTTGAGAACAGGGACACCATCTAGTAGCGTGGTCCTTCCCTGGGTGATCTGAGAGAAAGTCCCCTTCATTGTCTTCCCTGCATTGTTAATAGAGGTCAAAGGTCACTGAAAAGCCAGGATTAAATGGATACATATTCTGCATCTATTGACAAAGTCATGAACACCTGTTTGCTACACACTTTGTTATTTTGGGGCAAGTAGGGCACCCTCTGAAACTGGAGCACCTAAACAAAGGAGTAACTTTCCCAAAGAAGTACTTCACCAACAGTGGATACCTTCTGGAGAGAATTTCAGAGACAAGGACTGGCAGAAGACAGAAATGAGCACCTATTGGGGGTATAAGAAGCTGTACTGTGCTGATGTCATTAGGCTGACAACATGGATGACCATGTCTGGCCAGGGAACTCCTATGGCCCTACCTCACTGACCTGAATACCCCCTGGAGAGAACAGTGTGTCTAGTCCATGCCATGATCATAGTCCTGAGCAGAAAGAACCTGTTCCCAGCTGGCCTCTGGCCATCAAAGTGGGCTCCTAAGCATGCCTGGGAAGCCCTTTATCTTTTCATCCCACTGAGGGCTTGGGTCATCCAACTCGTCTGTCCATCCTCCTACTACTGTCAAACACTCCTTTCTCTCTATTCAGTTTATTTCAACAGTATTTACTGGGCCTTTACTGTATTCCAGGCATGGGACATACAGATAGAAGAAAGCAGTCTTTCGCCTCAAGATGTTCCCAGTCTACAGAGCAGTCAAACTACAGAAATTTGGGGGGATCAAACAAAGGACTGGGAATAAATGGGGTGGCTAGAGGACTAAGAGGATCAGCTAATCCAGGCATGAGACCAGGACACATGGAAGCGGGCATGGTGTCAGGAAGACTAGATAAGCTCTCATTGATCACTTTACTTGATTTCAGAATCAGTCAGGTTACGCTAACTGCTGTCAGATATCAACCACAAAATCAAATGGATTTATTCAGTATAAGTTTTTTTAAATTAATTAATTTTTGGCTGCGTTTGGTCTTTGTTGCTGCACGCAGGCTTTCTTTGGTTGCAGTAAGCCTGGGCTTCTCTCCACTGTGGTGCGTGAGCTTCTCATTGCAGTGGCTTCTCTTGTTGCAGAGCACGGGCTCTAGGCACGTGGCCTTCAATAGTTGTGGCACGCGGGCTTGGTAGTTGTGGCTTGTGGACTCTAGAGCGCAGGCTCAGTAGTTGTGGCACACGGGCTTAATTGCTCTGTGGCATGTGGGATCTTCCCAGGCCAGAGCTCGAACCCATGTCCCCTGAATTGACAGGTGGATTCTTAACCACTGCACCACCAGGGAAGCCCTATTCAGTAGAAGTTTATTTCTTGTTTGCATAAAGTCTCAACGGTGGTGAGAGAAGGGAAGAGGCTCTACTCCACACAGTCATCCGGGGACCCATTCTAGATGTCAGTGCTCAGAAAAAAAGGCCCCAGATAAGGGAGAAGAGAGAGCATGGAAACGTGCAGGAAAGGCTTTCCATGGGGGCTGATTCCCAGACTACATGCCACTGTGTGTCTACAGCACAGTCACTGTGAACTGCAAGGATGCAGGGAAATGTGCTCTAGGTGGTGCCCAGAAGGAAAATAAGATGTGTTTTGGTGAACACAGAAATCTCTTCTCCAAATTTTTGACATCGGGCTTTCTTAAAGTTCCTCATCAGTTAATGCTTACTCCTTCAGAGTACTCTTTGATTGCTGCTTCTTTTGACAACCTCCTCTAAATATTGATTACCTAGAGGATAGCCTGGGCCCTCTGCTCTTTGCTTACAGCTTTTAATTATAGTTTTGAAATTTTCTTCTGAATCACACATCGTGTCTTTCTTTCCTTTCTTCCCTCCCTCCCCTCCCTCCCTCCCTCCCTCCCTCCCTTCCTTCCTTCCTTCCTTCCTTCCTTCCTTCCTTCCTTCCTTCCTTCCTCTTTTTCTTCTCTTTTCTTTAAATGTCTGTCTTACATGTAGAAGGCTTGCTCAAATATTTGGAAGGGTAAGTTACTAAAAACCAGTTGGATTCTGTATGTGCATGGACCATTAACTGGGAGCCTGTCTGTAAGGTAGTCTGTCAGAAAGCAAACATAACCATGTATGTTTATGCATGTGCATCTGTGTGTATGCACACAGTGTATGTATACGTGTGCATTTAGGAAGGAGGGTTTTGTGGGCTTCCATCATACTTGGAAAAATATGGAACAAATGTGGTAAGAATGGGAGTCTCATCCTCCTATACATAGACATTTTCTAATCCTCCTCTTTCAAGTATGGCTGCTTTTCATCTACCTGTAAGGGAAATCACCCTGGCCATTTTAAACTGAGGGAATTTAACACAGCAAGTTTTATGTTTAGAAAAAGACATTGGGAAGATTGGAGAAAGTAGTTCCAGGTAGGGTTCTCAAAAATTATCCCCAGAAAAACACTCTAGAACTGGCCTGTGAAAGGACCCACAATCACTGTCATGCTTAAGAAGGTCAGGAATCAGGGAATTGTAACTGGCTCTGTTGATCCTAGGAATAATCTCTCTTACCAGCATTCCTGGGATCAGGAAACCAGAGCCCAGAGAATATATTGTGATATCAAAAAGCAGGAATCAGGAGGCCACCTCACTGTTGATTCTAGAACAAACCATACCTGCTAGATAAACATGGCAAATTTGTATGATCTGCTGCTTGTCTTTTGACACTCACACAGCTAGTGACCAGACATGGAACCTTGTTAACAGTCTTGGAGAATCTCTACTCCTCCTTGCTGATGTGTGTCATCAGAGGTGAAGAAGCAGTGTAAGTGTGGCCTTTACATTGAACCTCAGCTGCAAGGGAGTCTAGCAGAGGTAGTTTCTAGTTTCTCAGCTTCTGAAATGCAAGATAGTATGGTACTAACCAAACCCTTCTTTAACTCTCTGTGATCTACATAGTTTCCTGGTTAAACTTTTCTAAAACAGGCTAAGGAAGGGGATTTGAAGTTCTAATTCCTCTCCTATCCTGAAGAATTCCACCAATCTTCTTATTTTCAACTCCCTACCTCACCTGTAAATTTTGCAGAAAATAGTTCCTCTGATATTTAAGCCTTCCTAGAGTTTTCCAGAGGAAAAAATTGTTCTTATTGGCCTCACCCTTCAGGCACTTGGTATCCAGTTTCCCAGTCCTCCTACCTCCTTCATGTGCTTTCTAGCTTCCAAAAGTTATTGACTACACTTGCACTTGCTGCTTGCTATTTTATCTCTTGATAGCATTAGTAGGGAGAGAGAGTTTTAATTATATTACCCTTATTTAGTGGGGCTTTAAGAGAAAATAGAGATAAATGTGCTCAACAAAACAAGTTTAATCTAAAATACACTCACAGGGCTTCCCTGGTGGTGCAGTGGTTAAGAATCCTCCTGCCAATGTAGGGAACATGGGTTCGAGCCCTGGTCTGGGAAGATCCCATACACGCAGCAACGAAGACCCAATGCAGCCAAAAATAAATAAATAAATAAATAAATATTTAAAAAAATACACTCACACTTTTCCCTATCTTTACTTTTTCCAAGGTGACTTATTTTTAGTCCACTGGTTGTAAACATCATACGTATGCCAGTAGCTCCTAAATTTGTATTTTCACCCCTGAGTTCACCACAGAATTTCTGATTCATATATCCCACTGTTTACTTGGCATGCCCTTTTGAATATTTAAGAGATATAATGGATATAAACTGCACCAAAATAGAATTCTTGATTATGTTCTCTTCTTGCCTGTTTTACTTCCTAACATCTAAAAGATGTACAGATAATTAAGGAGGTATAAATTCCAGCTCTTTAGATAAGAAGAAAACTCACTCATTACTCAGTATGAATCTTCCTATTTCCCAATGGGAACAATATTCATTGTCTTTCAGCTTGAGCCATTGATTTTAGTGTTTCAAGATTCCTCACATCCACTCTTCAAAACACACAGACACACACACGAACACACACCATAAACATTATGCTTTTGCTTTCCTTTCTCAAGGTAAAAGAAGTCTTCCACATTTATCAAATAAGTCACAATCCTGTAGATAATTCAGAATCTTTACAAGTTATTATTATACTTTTTAAGTTAAAAATCTAACTTATTTATCTGTTTTAAAGATTCATTTTTCATTTATTTAACTGTCGTGGATGGTTTGGGATTTTTTTTTTATTGGAGTATAGTTGATTTACAATGTTGTGTTAGTTTCTGCTGCACAGCAAAGTGAATCAGTTATACATATACATATATCCACTCTTTTTTAGATTCTTTTCCCATATAGGTCATTACAGAGTATTGAGTCGAGTTCCCTGTGCTATGCAGTAGGTCCATATTAATTATCTATTTTATGTATAGTAGTGTGTATATGTCAATTGCAATAAAAACAGTGCTCGATGCCACGAAGTAGGTGGCAATGCCTTAACCATATGCATATTGTCAGGCCCAAGAGTCTTTCCATCCTTGTCAAGGGGAGTGCTAACCTTCTCTCCTTTCATACAACACTAAAATCTAATTTTAAAACAAGTTTTTTTATCTTCTGTTCAGTGTTGCAGAATGATGCCTAGATTTATAGTGAGGACATGTGTTTTATTGCTCTAATTTATTTTGCTTCTGATTTCCTTGGGAATGAGACTTTGGGTTACAAGCCTCAAGTAAATATTGCGTAATTATTTTTTATTATATAAAATCATACCATCAATAAACAGTATTCACATTTAAAAAATATGGTTAGAGTCAGAAAAAATCCAAAAATGATATATTTTAGAGGTTAGGTATACTTGTAATTAAGATATAAATTTAATAATTTAAATATAATGTAGATATATTAAGGAGCTTAACATAAATTCATATTTTGGAAAGAATGTTTTAACTAGATGTTAAAATTACCTACATGTTAAAGATGTTGTATACGTAAGTTTGGTTAGAATTTCTTCATGTTACTAAAAAACAAAATAAAAAGTACTAAAATATTACAGGAAGAAAATCAAGTCAAATGAATAGTCAAGGTTATAACATGTTTAATATTTTATCTGAAAATGATGGCTATCTAATTCAAATGGTGTGTGTTTAGCAGGGCCACATCAATTTTCTCTAAAATTCTAATTAAAATCCTTCTGCAGACATGGGAAGAGGGAGTCAGAATTTTCAAACTATGGAAAATAAAAATTGGCAAAACACCTACTGGTAAAATCTTGGAAGATTTGACAGTAATTATGAGGCAGACAGATATAGATTGAGAATAATCTTCCAAGACTTGAGCACAAAGTGCACTTTGAGTCTGCGTTTTGAAACGAAGTGTACCTGAAACAGGTAGGAGAATGTTGGGTACCTCCCTCACCATACATTATCAGGATTAAGTACACAGGGTAAGCACTCTCCTGTGTTTCTCACCTATGGAAATAATTTTAAATCCAGGCAAAGAATAAGAGGCCCATTAGATAACTAAGGGAATAGTCAGGTAACCTGGTGGTTTATTCTGGGAGTACAGTCTCTTGAGAAAAGTCAGGCATGTGCCTTCAGGAAAAACTTTGATAGCAATGCATGCTAGGAAATTATAGTTTTTCATTTACTATACCTATCCAGAGGACTGGGGTGTCATGCTGTGGGAAATGAGGCTCATTGGAGATAAGACTCTCAGAAGTTCCATTAGAGCAGGATCTTGTTTTCTTCACTGACCCAGGGCCTCAAACAGTGCCTCCTACATAGTAATTATTGACTATATGGATACAGAGAAATGACAGGAAATGTGGTCTTTAGCTTCATTCCACTGTAAATCTTAAAGTAAATCTAAAGGATATGGGACAAAACATACAATCATTATCATAATTATTATAAGCACCATAATGTAGTATAATTATATCTAATATTCATAGAGCTCTGTACTTAGTGCCAGACATTCTGCTAACATTATTTTATATTCTTCACATGGCAACCCTGAAGCTTAGGCAATAGCACTATCCTCATTTGAAACAAACTTGCCAGCGGTTACTAGAAGTAGCAGACCTAGGGTTTGAACTGAGGCATTGGCTCCATAACCCAAGCTCTTGTTTGCACTAAAAACAAGGTCATCTGGTGGCAGATACTGCTCTTTGAATATTTTTCTCCTCAATTATAGTGTAGTAGAACCCCCAGCCTTTCTTTTGGCATACAGTTGCCAGAAATAAAGCCAACTTTTGACTGGCTCTGTTAAAGGTGGGTGTAGTCATGAATATGTTGTATCCGATGTAATGACGTGGAAGTGATATGTACAGTACTAGAAGCCTTAAGGGAAGAGATTGCAGAAAATATTCTTCTTTGCTCCTTCCTTCTTCCCAGTCGTAGCTCTGTAGTTGCAGCCTCAGCAGCTGCTACCTCCCCTGGTTTAGAGTTCCTTTCCCTTTAAGCAAGTCTCCCAAGGGAAGGACAAAGTTAGTGTATTGTCTTTCTACCCAAGGCTATTGTTTTGTAAATAAATTATATAGCTTCTTTGAAAAAAAAAAAAAAAAAAAGGATAAGAAGGGTTTAGGAGCCAGTATGTGTAAGATCAGCTTTTAGGCTTAAAAACTATGTCTAGGCAAAAATACTTAGCTATGGTTTCTTGTATATGGAACCAAGCAAGCAAATCAAATGGCTTCTAAAAGGGGCATTGAAGGTAGCAAAAAATTACAAAAATTTGTGAAAATTCATCCTTTAAAATCAACCTGTGGGGCTCCCAAATCTGCACCATCTGTAACTTTGGACACTCTAAGGGCATCTTTAGATGGGGCCATGGAGGATAATGGACAGGGGACAACCTCTTAAGGACAGAGACTGGGACTACAGATGACAAAGGAGTTCTTCCCAGAAAACAGAATCAGGGGCTGCCAGCTGGACAAGCTTAAGAACTTACCCTACCACCAGGCTGCTAATTGCTTATTATTTGGAAAATTGTATTGTGATTACCCTTATGATTTTCCACCATTTTATAAATAACTAGGCCGTTGGAAGTCATATCACAGCTTGATGGAAAGAAAGGAACATTAGACATCCTGGGCTTGAAGTTGGGTACAGTATTTGGACGCAACTTTGGAATTGCTTGTTTGGGGGTGAAAGTCAGTATGTTCCATATGCAAGGATGGGTGTTCATGGATGTATTGTGTCAGAGACTGATGATTCTTCCCCAGTTTCAATTTATTTTAATTTACTAATAGGATCTTTGAATATAAATTGGGCACATGATTACCTAGCTGGTATTTTCTAACATACCTTGAACCTAAATGTTGCAATGTGGCAATGTTCTGGTCATGGTCCATGTCATATAAGTAGCGGTAGTATGTATAACTTCTGAAAGGTTGTAACAAAGGTAGTATGTGTAACTTCTAAAAAGTCTTAGCAAAAGTCCCAATGTTATCTTTTTCTGTTGGGTTCAGTGCCAATGTGATAGTTGGAATTAGCACAGCCATCTTGGACTGTGAAGTAGAAAGCTGGTGTGGAGAATCCTTGGTCCCTGATGATATTGAAGCCAGCATACCTGTCTTAGAATGCCTTTGTTACATGAGAGAGATAAACTTCTATCTTTTTTAAGCCTGTAAAAACCACTGTTATTTGGAGTTTTTAAAAAAATTTCTATCCAAACTTTATCCTACCAATTCATATTGAATGACAGTTTAATGAAAGAGACTCATCTTGATAAACCCTGGGAAAATGTGAAGTCAGTAATTAGGAAATGTATAAAAAGAAAACTATATGAGTAATTTTGGATGCAAAGAACTAAATTAATTTACTCTTTTTAAATACTGTGTACTAAATGATCAGAGGAACTTCTTTTCTGGGAACGCACCTAGAAATACTGGTAGAGGCAGAAAAATTCATCTTCCTAATACATAACTGAGCTGATGTGAAAGAAAAGAAATTCTTCAGAAGTGACACACTTTAAATCCATTGGGGCAAAGAGAATCTTGGGGTTATTGTGACATATTTGCTCATTCCTGCTGGAACCACTGAAAGTCCACATTCACAGTGGGCTGACGAGATTCAAAAAAAAAGAACTCTACAAAGGGCAATAGTGTGATCTATAATTATGTTGGCCTTGAATAGAATGGAAAAATATTTCATTTGAAAACCTCTAAAGAAAACGCCTACTCTTACTTGGATTTAGGGCAATTCGTATTACCTATGTGGCCAGAAAACATCCAAATTAAAAAATATATTTTAATTGTCCCCATGTTTAAGTGCTTTTAGAGAATTTGCAAAAGAAAACTAAAACTTCTTTAGGGGATGCATTTTAATTGCAGACCTGAAAATTTTTCTAAATAAAGTGGTAAGAAACTTAAACTCATGAGCAAATATCTTTAAATATATCAGTGAAAAAATGATCATGAACAAAACTAACAAAATATACTATCACAGATAAGAAAAATTTTTATGTAATGAATATAATGGTGACTTTTTTGTTGTTAAACTACAAAAAAAAAGAAAATCAAAATTATGCTTAAAAAATAAATATGTATCAATGTGACCAGGCATATTTGATTAAAATCAAACAGAATTTTAAGAAATTAAAAATGTAAGAATTGATTTTAAAAAATCAGTCAATGGATGGGGTAAGCCAAAGATAAGTAGGAGAGAGTAAACTGGATGACACATCTGAAAAAAAAGAAAACCCGAAATAGGAGATAGAGAAAAGGCTGGGAAATGTGAAGGAGAGTAAAACTGGAATAGAGAAGAGAGCAAGAAATATTTTGGTATAAAATGCAAAATATACATATAAAAGATATACAAAAGCCAAAAGAAGAGGATAGAAAGAATGAAAGAGCCGGAATTTTGGAAATGTAGAACAGCTGATACTAGTCCAGTATTGTTAAAAGACACAGGTCCTTAGTTTCAGGAAGCCTGATGAGTCCCAAACAGGAATAACAAACACAGATCTATACCCAGAGACATAAAAATGAAACTCAGAAGATATTCAAATCAAAGAGAAGATTTAAAAGTCGCCAGAAAAAAAGGGCTAAACTGCCTACAAAGGCAGGGCAATTAGTGTGATAATTTCTTGTTTCTTATTAATAACAAAGGCAGCCAGAAGACAGTGGGATGATAACTGTACATTATGAGAGAAAATTGTCCTGCACTTAGAATCTTATACCCAGGCACACTATCTTTCAGAAACAACAAAGACTTTTATGAAAAGTTTATTATTAAAAGATCCTCTCTAAAGGAACTTTTAAAGATTTGCTTAAAAAAGCAGAAATGTTTTCTTTTAGGAGAAATGTTTTAAAGAAGGAAAGTACGGAGTGAAAAAATGGTGAGCTAACGAAATGCTATTCTTTGTGTAAATCTAGAACAAAAGTGATGGTTTCAGTTTTTGATGTAACATTTTCTTAAAATTAGTAGAGCTATACTAATAAAGTTTAAAGAAAATTTAAGATTCAGGGGTTTAATCACATTTTTTAAATGTATAAAGTTAAAGAAAGGTGTTTTAATATATAACATATTTTTAACCCTACCAAAAAAAAATTTAGCAAGTATAGGTAAGAATGAGAAAGCCAGGGTATAAAAAGGTGATCTCTGTGTACTTAAATCATGTAAAATAGAGATTGTTATGAGAAGGCAAATGTACAGTTTTTCCCTGTAGAAATTTTCTATAATGCAAAACTATATGGGATAATAAATGTGAATAAAACATTTTAAAAAGAAGTAACAGGTGGGATGAAAGCAATAGGGATTGAGGAAAAACTTGATATTTACCTAATTAGCTGGAATATAAAAAAGCATGTTTTACATTTGACTCTAAATTGTAAAAAACTTCAGATAATAAATACTTCTGAAAATGTAAAATATAATTATTAATAGAAACAAAAACACCCTGTAAATACACTCTAGAAACAGGAGAAGTTGAAAGCTAAGAATTATGTCACAGGAAAATTATAAAGCAATAGAAGCAAAATAATAAATAGAACAAAAGAGAATGCAATAAATAAAATCAAATATATCTAATGTATCACTTACAAGGTCTGGCTACCATATAAATAAAGAATTCTTTAATATTGCTGCTCTTTAATTCATTCACCCCATGATGATTTACTTATTTAAGAATTTTTTCACAAAATTGCTAAGTAAGTTAAAAGTGGGAATTATTAAAATATGTATATTTATATATCAATTTTAGAATCTGAATGATTAATAAGATTTTTGATATTGGTATTTATAAATATATATATAACTGACACATATATTTATACTGATGTCATTCTGTCCTACATATACAGACATTTGTTCCAAATATTAAAAAATAATTTAAAATATTTCCATAGAGAAATATCAGTTGATTCCAACAATAAACATTGAGCAAGTCACCAGATATTAACATAACATTAAATCTAGGAATCAGGTACAAAGGACAAAAAGATCTCAACAAAATTATAAAATGCATAAGAACATTAAAACAAGAATTGTTCAGAATCTATAGAGAGAATTATCAAGTTTTGCTGAGCAATATAATAATTTAATAAATGAAAGACTATTTAACTTTCCTAGGATTTGATGAAATTTTGATTAAACTAGCAATGTTTTCTTTTTCTTTACAAAATAATTATCATATCTATTTGGACAAATAAATAAAATAGAATAAGAAAAATGTTTTAATTAAAATTGCCTTCCCAGACATCAAGTCCTATTAACAGGAAGAGTAAAATAATTAGGTGCCAAATATATTTCAAGAAGAGAAAGTGTTACACAGATCCTCAAAATGTATAGTTCTAATCTTTAATAAAATAGCATCTCAAATCTATGTGTGAGATTGCATTATTGCTTTTATGAAATTGGGAAAATATAGGCTAAATTTAATAGTCTAATTCCTCTCATATAATTTACTCAAATAAATACTGGATGAACTAAATACTTATTACATGTAAACAGAGAAACCATAAGCATATAGAGGGAAATATAAATGTGGTGGGGAAGAACTGTGAAGCATGAATTCAAAGGCAGAAAATATTGAAAGTATATATGGAGATTAAACTCCACTAAGTGAAAACCTTCAAAGTTGGCAGGGTTGTGCCACAAATTCAAACACATGTTAAAATTAAGAAAAAATTTTAAACATCTGTGTAATAAAAAGAAATTGATGTACTTGTTGACTATCATTGCAGCACTATTTACAATAGCCAGGACATGGAAGCAACCTATGTGTCCATCAACAGATGAATGGATAAAGAAGATGTGGCACATATATACAATGGAATATTACTCAGCCATAAAAAGAAACAAAATTGAGTTATTTATAGTGAGGTGGATGGACCTAGAGTCTGTCATACAAAGTGAAGTAAGTCAGAAAGAGAAAAATGCCATATGCTAACACATATATATGGAATCTAAAAAAAAAAAAGGATTATGATGAACCTAGGGGCAGGACAGGAATAAAGACACAGACGTAGAGAATGGACTTGAGGACATGGGGAGGGGGAAGGGTAATCTGGGATGAAGTGAGAGGGTAGCATTGACATATATACACTACCAAATGTAAAATAGATAGCTAGTGGGAAGCAGCTACATAGCACAGGGAGATCAACTAGGTGCTGTGTGTCCACCTAGAGGGGTGGGATAGGGAGGGTGGGAGGGAGACGCAAGAGGGAAAGGATATGGGGATATATGTATACATATAGCTGACTCACTTTGTTACACAGCAGAAACTAACACAACATTGTAAAGGAATTATAGTCCAATAAAGATATTTTTTAAAAAAGCACTTATACATAGTAATAAAACCACAAATAAAAAATAAGAAAATAAATGATTCATAATTACATGGAGATGTTCCAATTCAAAAGTAAGCAAAAGATAAATTAAAAATGTAAGTGGGATTTTAGCAGAAATGAAAAAAATTGAAAATTATCTGTATTGATGAGAGAATATATAAAATCCCTTAAAGTATATATATGTATGTATATGTACATATACAAATATATATTGCTGTAGGAATTATAATGGTATATATTTGAGCAATTTGATAATAAAAGTCAAAACACTTGGGCAGCAAACGTTATTTTACGTTTGATTGCCACTCTTCTAATAACGAGTGAATGTAATAATGAGTGATGAAAGATTTTATGAATCTTACCTCTCTTACTAGCTATAACTAGCCACAATTTTATTGTCTATAACATGAGAATAATGATAGTATTTTCCTCTTATATATTGTATTTACTGATATAGAAAGAAATTACCTTGTTATAAAATCAGAAAATAATACCTAATTGTATGTATACAGGTTCCCGTTTGTGTACATTAAATAAGAAAATGTGTGGAATATAAACAAAATTTATCCCTGATTGGATAATATGATTTTTTTACTATAATGAACTCATAGTCATTGTGTAAGTAAATATAAAATGAAACCAACAATTGACTCTAGGAATATTGAAGCAGAAATTGTACTTTCCCACTCAATTAAGTATAATCAAATGATAGTACCTTTTACTGACCAGCTTCATAACATGTTCCTTATTGTAATTTCTACTTATTGAGAGATTACTCCAAGTCTATTTTATGGATCTAAGTCAAATCAGATATGATGACATCCTTCTCTTTCTATCTGTATGCTTCTCTACCCTGTGGTATTCTAGTGGAATAAATGTTCCTTACAGTTTATTGCTCTTAAGTGTAATGTAAACCCTAGTCTATCATCTTTCAGAGAGGGTGTGACTTTCTCTATTTATTTATTCTCCCTTTTCTAGCTTCTTACCATGTTTTCACATTTCCCTGAACTCTTGATTATTCTCTACTCTGAAGCGAATAGATTTAGTGGCTGCCTCCTTTTTTCAGCTCATCCATTAACAAACCAAAATATTTAACCAAAACATTAAAGAATTTAGATAACTTTCACCAGCTGAGTTATCAGGTGATAAAAGTGTTCAGATAGAGAAAAAGAATTTTGGTGATCATGACTTGAGTCTTTTTAGCCGCACCATTTAAAATACCACGTCTCCTTGGTGAAAAATAATATATTGCATGTTTGGAGAAGTTGTATATGTGTGATACTGTATGTTGCAATTCTACCCACATTATACTCAAAAGAAGAAAAGAAGGGTTATAAATTAAGAGTCATGTAAAGTAGCTACAATAGCAGTTACTTGCCACTTATTAAATTTGTTTAATAAACAGTGTTTTAGTAGACACGAAGTTATACAACTGTAGTGAAACAATACAATACAACATAGAAGTAAGGTTTTTATTGTACATATATATCCTAACATTTGACTTTCAACTGTATAAAAACATCTGTCATATGCTGTCTAATAAAACTCAGCATACTAATACCAAAATTTTAGTCAAGTTCCCTGTAGTTAGATGGTGATATATTTCATCAGATATTTTATGCAGGTGGCGTGATATGTGGGATTGTTTTAATAGCAATGTATAAATAGCAGTTTAAATACAAAATGTTGTTGCTTAAGAATTGGAATGGCAAGATAGAATCTAGGGTTTTTTCAACTAGAGAAGAAAAATATAATAATAAAATCAGAGTATAGCCACAAAAGGAACTCAATTTTTTAACTATGTAGGGCAAATTCTTTTTAATTCCACACTAGTAAAATAAAAGAGTTGAAGCATGAACTGTTATCAGGATGCTTGCTGATATTTTTCTTTTTTAAATGAACTCTTTTCATTCACATTGCCACAAAGGGTGGGAAAAATAGAAGTTGGATTAAGCACCATTTCCAGCTTTCTGCTCCTATTTCTTTATAGATGTCTGCTTACCTTCCTGGGTTTGGATCTCAAGAGATGATGCTAGATTTACTTCTAAAAGAAAATGTTACCAACAATTCCACATTTTTGAGCAACACTATCACAGCACATAGACCCCTGACACTTTTGTCAGTGTAGCCATTCAGTGTGCAAGGCAATGGCCTTAAAAAAAAACCCTAAGTCCCTAATTAACTAACTGTGAACTGTAGGTAGTAAACATTTGACAAAAGGAAACCATCAAATTTAAACTCCTAGACCATTGCTTATTAGGTCTTTATGATTTGTTCATTTAATTTTAGTAAAAATATTTTTGAAGATGCAAGTAATTTTATGAAAAAATGTGTTTTTGAATAATTTAATTTTGAAGACAAAATTACATCTGTCCGTTGAATTTCATGTTGAGTTAATTCAGAAACAATTATGAATTATCCAGCTGTTTAAAAGTTTTTCTAAATAGTTTATTTACTTACCTTGAAACTCTTAGTTATAAACTAAATTTTGTCTCACTAATGTATATTTTGAATGGAATTGAGACTTAACAATTCATGTTTGCTTCTTTACCTTCACCTAGAGCCTGTCTAAATTAAATGAATGGTAAAAAGATCTTCAAATTGAGACAATAGTATATACTCTAATAGAAATAATAGTTACCTGTATTTAATGTCAACCAAATAAATCTGTGCTTATTATTAGATAACAAAGTCTACACATAATACAAAAAGATCTTCCTGTTTTTAATATATTTGCATAATTTCTAGCTAGTTGGTTCTCAAAGCTCTAAGAGGAAAATCCATATTTTAGGCTCAATACTGTATATAATTTTTTTTTTTCTTCCGGTACGCGGGCCTCTCACTGTTGTGGCCTCTCCCGTAGCGGAGCACAGGCTCCAGACGCGCAGGCTCAGCGGCCATGGCTCACAGGCCCAGCCGCTCCGCGGCATGTGGGATCTTCCTGGACCGGGGCACGAACCTGCGTCCCCTGCATCGGCAGGCAGACTCTCAACCACTGCGCCACCAGGGAAGCCCTGTATATAATATTTTAATTCAGAAAATGTATCAACTTCTTTGTACCACCTACATTCTAGAAGATAAAACACATAAAAGACTCTAGTTTAAAATTTTTTAGGTTTATTATATAAGTTTATTATGTGAAGAAAAAAGATCATGTTTTCTTCTTATTGATATGGTCTGAATTTTCTCTAATTAGTGTAAAATAACATACCTATATGTTTCTTTTAATTTGTAGTTTGCTTTGTTTGATTTTGTATTTTTATTCTTAGTGAATTATGCCTGGTCAGATTGGTTAGACGAATTTTTGTGGTTCTTACTTTAAATGTTGCATAATATCACTCAGTGATTTTATGACTGCAGCAGTGCATCAAGGGCACCATCCCACCCTTTCAAAGACAAACAATCTGACTACATTGGAATAATAAAAACAGTAAGGACATCAAGAACAATAATGATATCTAACATTTATTGTGAAAAAAATCTCCAAATCTTCAATTAGCTAAACAGGAGCTGTATTTTAGTGAGCTCTTTCATTGTGGGTTTACTATGTTCCGGGAACTATGCTAGAAACTTGAACTTTAGTAAATCTTTTAAACCTCATAGCAATGCTGTGAGGAGGATACTATCATTATCAACCTTCCATCTTTTCTGCTCTGGTTGCTGAAGGATCACTCCATTCAGCAGCCCTTGATAAGGTCAGGAGACACCAGTTAGTCACCAAGAAAGAGAAGCTCCAGCCCTCTCTCCCCTCTTGTGTCTTCCTTCCTTTCCTCTGCCTTTCTCATTCTTTTCCCTTCCTCTTTATCTTTCTTGCAGGAAAGTGAGTCTGAGCCATTATGCCCTTCAGAAATACAAAAGTAGCAAAATTAATACTACAGTTGACTTCACTTCTCTCCAAAGTAGGTTTTCTTCTTATCATTTCATGTCAAGGAATACTTTGGCATTGTGGAACAGAGCCTTCGTCTGCCATATCTTCTCTTAGCATTTTTGTCTTTGTCTTTTATGATGAGCAAATTTTGATTCTAGGCCAGATTGTACTGTTAGACCTGGATTATTTTTTCATTTGAATACTGTTTCCACACTACATTCCTTCCCCCACCCCCCCATCCCCCGCAAGGAGGGTTCGGATCCATGCCCCCCGGTCCCTGCAGTGGAAGCCTGGAGTCTTAACCACTGGACCACCAGGAAAGTCCCTGATTTGACTTACATTTATGAGCACCTAATACTTTCTAAGCACAGTGTCAGTTCCTGTTCACTGGAGATGGTGCAAAGCCAGAAACATTGTTTCCCCCACAAGCTTTAGAGATTCTGTTGAACTCATCCTATGAACTGAGTTAAATTGTGGGAACAAAGGAGCATCTAACAAAACACATTAACCCAGACTAGGGGATTTAGGGGACTCCTTGTTGTTGAGCTGAGATAGAGCGAAGGAATTGAGAAGAGCTTTCCAGACAGCAGGGAAAAAAGATTTTGCATTTTCTATACCTGCAGCCTCTCTTTTAAAGTATATATTTATCTAACCTTTATGATCTTACAGGTTGCAAGCTAGTTCTTTAAAGCCGGAGTGAATATATGTGAAGCATACCATCAGTTCTGTTCACACTCCCCTCTCAAGCTACAACTCTTAAAATTCTAGCTACTCAACTCTGTAGGTTAAACTCAAACATGCATGCATGCACATAGACACACAGATAAAATAATGGAGGTACTTCTAAGGAAGAAGTAAAGGGTTAACTGAATTATTAGGTTATGCTGCAAAACAAGTTATTACTGTGTTCTGAATTTTATTGTTTTATATTAAGAAGTATGGCTGTATTAGGAAGAAATGTTGAATTCCTTAATTGAGAATATAAATCTGCCTCCACAAGAGAAATAGATATGACAGGTTTCTTTATAGCTATCCATTGTTAAATTATAAGGTATATTTGTCATTTATCACTTATGCTCGATCTTTGTGTCTTTGCTGATTTAAGTAATCATGGATTTCAGCTTTTTCTCTTACATATTCTCTCTCTCATATTCTATACTTTTAAATCTGAGGCATCAAAATCACCCTCAGTTTTTGTCATGACAAAATCATTTTGGGAAAATAGATTTATGAACAGACTATCAAAGAGAGGTTATACTTTCCATTGCTTAATCTCTGTTTCATGCTTTGGAAATGGAAAAATTGAATAGGAAATGGACATTGTCTTCCCCCAACCCAAACCAGCACAACCTCTCAGTGAAACAAAGCCTTGTTAATGTCGACAGATGAGTGGGTAAGCAGACTGCATTTATAAAAGTGCTTCTAGTAATCAGTGGGCAAACCAGTTTTAAACTGGGACTGAAGCCAACGCACATATCTTTTTTTTTTTGGCTCTTTAAATGTTTGACAAGCGAAGTACTGTAATGTCATGAGAGAGATGGTTCTTGTCATATTTCCAAATTGGCTGGGTAGAAAGCACTTCCAGAAGGTTTTAATTCTATCAAGATCCCACTATAAATTCAAGACCCAGACGACTACCCAACTTGTCTCTCTGCTTTTCTGTTTTGTTGTCATTGGCTTTTGTTTTTATGATGGCCAAAACATCCCTGTCAGATGTGATAATTTTGGAAAAAAATATTTTAAAGTAGCCATACAAAGCAGTTTGTATATTACCTTTGTCATCCATAACAGCAACATTTCATCTTAAAATCTTGCATGCCCTTTAATAAGATTCGTATGGGTTTAAGTAAATGAGCTATATGCAGAGATGTAAAAAAAAACAAAATGTGTTATATTTCCTTAAAACAAAAAAAGTTGAGTTTTGAAGGAAAGAAAAAGATAGGTGAATTTTGAAGAGAATTTTGGTGTAAAGAATAAGCCCTTGGACAATAGGCAGATCTGTGTTCAAATTTTTTCTCTGCCACTTATGAGCTGTATGACTTAGAAGCAATTTAAAAATTTTTTTCTTGGGGCTTTAGCCCCTCATGTTTAAACTGAGAATAATATCAACTTCTAAATGTTCTGTGATAGAGAAGATTAAACAAGCATACAAAAAATACAGCTGTTGAATGCAGTATTTTTTTCAACTGTATTTTTTTTGCTGCTGCTGCTGTTGTTTTCATTATTTTTCATGAACCCATCCCAAATTTAAGGTATAGGTGTTACCTCCAAGTTCTAGATAATGACTAACCTGTGATGTCAAACATCTTTCTGTCAAATTGCATTTCCAATTATATGAATGTTAATACATTAGAAGGAATGAAGCACTAAAGAACACATAATCACAGAACAAAGAACAGATCAAAAGCACAATAGATTGCATTTTTTATTGAAGTGTAGTTGATTTACAATGTTGTGTTAGTTTTAGGTGTACAGCAAAGTGATTCAGTTTTATATATATATATTTATATGTACATATACATATAAGTTTTAGGTGTACAGCAAAGTGATTCAGTTTTATATATATATATTTATATGTACATAAATATATATATATTTATGTACATATAAATATATATATAAATGTATAAGTGATTCATATAATACATAGATTCTTTTCCATTATAGGTTATTACAAGATGCTGAGTATAGTTCCCTGTGCTATACAGTAGGTCCTTGTTGTTTATGTATTTTATAGATAGTATTGTGCATATGTTAATCCCAAACTCCTAATTTATCCCTCCCTCCCTTTTCCCTTTGGTAACCATAAGTTTCCGTTTGTGGGTTTATTTCTGTTTTGTAGATAAGTTCATTTGTATCAATGTTTTTAGATTCTACATATAAGTAATATCCTATGATATTTGTCTTTGTCTGGCTTACTTCACTTAGTATGATAATATCTAGGTCCATCCATGTTGCTGCAAATGACATTATTTCATTCTTTTTATGGCTGAGTAGAATTCCATTAAATATATTATATGATATATATATGATATATATATATATCATAGATATATATATATCACATCTTCTTTATCCATTCATCTATCAATGGACATTTAGGTTGCTTCCATGTCTTGCTTATTGTAAATAGTGCTGCAGTGAACACTGGGGTGCATGTATCTTTTCAAATTAGAGTTTCCTCCAGATATATGCCCAGGATTGGGATTGCTGTATCATATGGTAAATAATGTGTTGAGTCATCATGGCCAAATTTTTATTGACTAGAGTCTGCCCTTATCATAAGAAAATATATTACGTTCATCCTATGATCCCTGGACCAAGAAAGAAAATACAACTTGTATTATTTTAACTATCTTTTCCTCAATATAAATTTTACCATTATGGATAAAAGCATTCTAAAATGGCACTTAAAAGAACTGTGAGTTCATTTTGGAAGTTTGTTTGACTAATAGAAAAGTAGGAATTAAACTCTTGGTTAAATTGGAAAAAATGAACTCTCTTCATTTCATGCCTGTATCTTTTAAGGTCTGTTAAAGTGACATAAAATAAAGAATTTAGTACAGGCTTGAGACCTTACACAATTATGGGAGAAGTAGGGGAAATCAAGCTCTGAGTGGGCGTGGCTGGTGGAGCAGAGAACATCCACCAACGAGGAATGACGGAGCTGCAGAAGTCTCTGAAGGGCTGTGATCTCTGCTTTTGCTGATGGGCAGCCCTGAATTAAATTCATCAAGGCAGGCCATTTCCAGGTAGCATAAGGGAGGAAATCAGGAACAAACTGAGACCTGCAAAAATAAATTGTAATCTTCGAGGGAAATCGGGAACCCACAGGCACAATTTGGAACCCCTGTCTGTCTCTCACTGCATCTAACCCCAACCATATAGGTGACCTGAAGAAGAAGCTGCTGCCTTTCAGGGTTGCACACACACCTGGCCCAAAGCTTGGAAAAGTGTAACGAGGAGATCCAATGGGAAGTAGAGGAATGAGGGCATGGCTGTCCTGTGTCACCGACGTGAGCCAGCCAATCAGCAACAACGTGTGGGATTTTGCCTGTAGTGTAAATCCTACTGCTTCACTCCTACTTTCCAAATCTCCTGCTAATTTCTCTTGTGGGCAACACTTAACCCAGAACCCTATAAGGAAAGGAATCTAGAAAATGTATCTTCTGTTTAGCAAAATTGACACAATAAAAAACCACATCAATGCCTTAAAGATAAAGCCAGTAAATTCTGTTGATTTTACTCTAACAAATTGAGCAACTCAATCAAGAAAAGACACGTTAATCATAAGAGCTGTACTTGAATATATCTGATACACATTTGAGGTTCCTGTTGTTTCTTGCTGGGCATTCTTGTTTCTCCTGCGCTATACTCATGTCAGAAACTTCCTTAAGACTTTCTGATGGCTCAGTTCCATCGAATATAATCTATTCTCAAGGCTCAGAGTGAAACTCAGAGATACTGTGAAGTTAGAAGCACATGGGGCTGGAATCTCTGAGCTCTACTTTTATGTGTGTAACATTAGGTAAGCTAATTGGTTCCAGTTTCCTAATCTATAAAACAGAAATATAGCATCCCTTGAATCTTTAAAATGTTGTTTGGTTTTTTATTGTAATTCATCACAGCTGAGCAGATTTAATCTCTGTTTTGGTCCCAATGTTCCTGTTTTCTTCCTCATCCACGTGCTGTAAACTAGTTCTCCATCCTTCCCATCTCACAAATTTCAGGTCACATCTTTTTCTTTTTTTTTTTTTTTTTTCGTTATGCGGGCCTCTCACTGCTGTGGCCTCTCCCGTTGCAGAGCACAGGCTCTGGACGCACAGTCTCAGCGGCCATGGCTCACGGGCCCAGCCGCTCCGCGGCATGTGGGATCCTCCCGGACCGGGGCACAAACCCGTGTCCCCTGCCTCGGCAGGCGGACTCTCAACCACTGCGCCACCAGGGAAGCCCAGGTCACATCTTTTTATATCTAACCAAACTACAAATTCTTGTGGAAAGAAACATGCTTTTATTATTTTATGCCTGACCTTACATATTACGGAGACAGGCGGAATGTTCTTTTAACAGAGGTTTATGAAACGATGAATGAAACTAGCAGAAGCCTCTGTGGGAATCTTTGTCCTGTACTTTAATAGGAAATACACACATAGTTGTGTTCTGCTTTCATTTGTGCTTGTTTGCAGCTTTGCAAATATTTAAAACTCTTTTTCCAAGGTGTCAGCGTTTATAAGGATCATTGGGTTCTTCCAATAGCATCATTACATTCTTGAGCTTTTGAACAATATCTTCTAATTTTACTTTATTTTTCCATTTTGATTTCCTTTGATCCCATGTTGATACAGAATTAATGGTTGACACACTCGTCTTTCTCTTTTTATTTATTTCAAATACTAATTGTATGCAACTAAAGGATTGATTTTCTAGGAGGGTATTCCCATGTTTTTAACAATTACCTGCACTTTCTCCATTTTACAATGTTCCTTGGTACTTAATATTGTTATCTTATTCCAATTCTTAGAAATAGATAAAGAAAAATCTTTCTCAAGGTTTGCTTAACCTAGTCATTAGTTTACGCTCAGCATTTAGGAAGACTATTAAGGATTTGTTTTCAATTATAGAAAGAATCAAATTTTAAAATATTTTATTATTTTAAATAATCCTTAAATTTTCACAGTTAACAATATTATCCCCTTGGTTACACAATCCTTCGAATGCTAATTTCACTCTTTTGTTGGCTTATGTAACATACTCAGCATTTCAATGTGTTCTCCAGACTAATCTAAGTTAGAAGAGTTAGAAGGTAAAGCTATGGGATAAACTTGATGAAGTCAAGGAAGTCAATTCATATTGATTTTACACCATTCGCTTTTTTAAAAATTAATTTATATATTTATTTTTGGCTGCATTGGGTCTCGTTGCGGTGCGCGGGCTTTCTCTAGTTGCAGCGAGCTGGGGCTACTCTTCATTGCAGTGTGCAGGCTTCTCATTGCGGTGGCTTCTCTTGTTGAGGAGCACAGCTCTAGGCGTGTGGGCTTCAGTAGTTGTGGCACGTGGGCTCAGTAGTTGTGGCTTGCAGTCTCTAGAGTGCAGGCTCAGTAGTTGTGGCACACGGGCTTAGTTGCTCCGCGGCATGTGGGATCTTCCCGGACCAGGGATCGAACCCATGTCCCCTGCATTGGCAGGCAGATTCTTAACCACTGCGCCACCAGGGAAGTCCCACGCCACTCACTTTTATACTGCCTGTTTCAGTAACTACAACTCTTTAAAATTAACATTACAGAAATTACTCTTTGATTTTATTTAGTTTTTTTAGCACAACTCTAAAGAAAAGTGCTGTCTTGTTCTTATCGGTAGTAATCTGGCAATATAAAAAAGGAAATATTTGAAACTAAAGTGCAGTGTAAATCACTCGATGATTCATCTAACATATGATATATACTTAAAATAAATTTTTCCATTGCTGAATAAAATAGGACAAAGAAAGAAGTTTTGCTTAAAATGGGATTTCAAAAGATACAAAATTATGTGGTTCATACCTTTTTAAAGTAACCAAACCTATAGTTGAGAAAATATATCTCTGAAAATAGAGTAAAGAATTTCTCTAGAGCACATATGATCAGGGCTACTAAAATGAAATACAG
Organism: Physeter macrocephalus; assembly: GCF_002837175.3. Lineage (NCBI taxonomy): Eukaryota > Metazoa > Chordata > Mammalia > Artiodactyla > Physeteridae > Physeter > Physeter macrocephalus. The sequence goes on along the minus strand of NC_041233.1, from coordinate 8,834,816 downwards.
AATCTCAAACATGAGTGATTTTTTTTTCCAGTTTTAATTAAAATGACCTTAACAGTGCCAATATTTCTCTGTCTTTGTATTAAGCAGAATTTAATATGTACATCTCTACAGTAATGACCTCTTATGAATAATACTTAAAACTTCTCATCTTCATCCTATGACTTAAATGGCTTTATCTTTAGGGACACATTCTACTTTATTTGATTCATTTCTTCCCCTTTCTCAACACTTATTCACCAAAAATCAAAAGTTTGGAGTCTCAGTGGTTATAGAAAAAAAAATATTAATGTAAATGAAATAGCAGAATAAATAAGGATATCTCTTAAGATCTTTTTCTCACATTTCTCTGCTCACCTTTCATTTACAAACCACATTTATGTTCATGGCTTGAGCCACGCTCTCAGTGTAAGTGATTCTGCTTCCACAAAACCAACCTCAAACTGTTGCCTGTGATTGTTGATTTCTCTACTCCTCTTTGTATCTGAGTGTTCTTGAGCTTTACTGCTCTAAGGGAGCAATAAACACTAGTGATCAAATCACAGTGTCTTTTGTTCCCACTACAGAGTCTCTCCCAGTTATCTCTGGGAGTCCCTGCAGATCGTCACATGCAGATTCAGACAGGCTTACTTATGGTCATCAATGTCCTGTAGGACTCCCCATCAGACTACCTCACCAGCTCTGTTGCCAGAGCCAGCTTCTCCTTGAGAAGCTCAGCCATGTAGGACCAAGCACTACTGCTCTGCCGTCAGGGTGCCCTACTGGCACTGTGGCTCCAGGGGTACGTGGCAGAGTGGTGGGAAAAATGGGGTTCTAGTCAATCTATGTGCTTCTTATGAACCAAAAATCTATGCTGGTTTTTAGATATTTAGACATCCATGGATTCAGTTCCTTTGTTTGTTTGTTTTATTTAATTTTTATTTTATGTTGGAATATAGTTGATTGGCAGTGTTGTGTTACTTTCAGGTGCACAGCAAAGTGATTCAGATATGTGTATATATATATATTCTTTTTCAGATTCTTTTCCCATATAGGTTATTACAGAATATTGAGTAGAATTCCCTGTGCTATACAGTAGGTCCTTGTTGATTATCTATTTTATATATAGTAGTGTGTATATGTTAATCCCAAACTCCTAATTTATCCCTCCCACCCCACATTTCCCCTTTTGTAAACGTAAGTTAGTTTTTGAAATCTGTGAGTCTGTTTCTGTTTTGTAAATAAGTTCTTCTGTAACTTTTTTTTTTTTTTTTTTAGATTCCACATACAAGTGGTATCGTATGATATTTGTCTTTCTCTGTCTGACTTACTTCGCTTAGTATGATAATCTCTACGTCCATCCATGTTGCTGCAAATGGCATTATTTCATTCATTTTTATGGCTGAGTAATATTCTGTTGTATATATGTATCACATCTTCTTTATCCATTCCTCTGTTGATGGACATTTAGATTGCTTCCTTGTCTTGGCTGTTGTAAATAGTGCTGCAGTGAACATTGGAGTGCATGTATCTTTTCATATTATGGTTTTCTATGTATATATGCCCAGGAGTGGCATTGCTGGATCATATGGTAGTTCTATTTTTAGTTTTTTAAGGAACCTCCATACGGTTCTCCATAATGGTTGTACCAATTTACATTCCCACCAACAGTGCAAGAGGGTTTCCTTTTCTCCACACCCTCTCCAGCATTTATTGTTGTAGACTTTCTGATGATGGCCATTCTGACTGGTGTGAGGTGATACCTCATTGTAGTTTTTGTTTGCGTTTCTCTAATAATTAACGATGTTGAGCTTCTTTTCATGTGCTTTTTGGACATCTGTATGTCTTTCTTAGAGAAATGTCTATTTAGACCTCAGCTCCTTTGGTTTTGATATCTTTTCCCTGGCTTCAAAAATCAGCCTATTAAATGAATCAATCAATCTTATAATTAATTAATCTTCTCATACCTCTCGTTCTACACAAATATTAATTTCTTGCATCTAAACAATAATAATAATAAAAAGAAACAAATGACTTAGGAAAAGCTGAGCTCACAGGTTTCATCAAGTGGCAAAATCTGTCTCACATGGGGTCAGATTTTATGTTCTATTACTTGGTAGTATTAATATCCTTGCATTTTCTCTGCCTTAAATTCTGAGTTCATTGACTCCTTTTCAAATCAACTGACATATACCATCAATCATTTTCAATACAGTGCCTTCTTTTGGCCCTCTCTCTCTTAAAGTTGCCACGCTATATAAGTTTTGCATTCCTCTGACTAATGTGTTAGTTTTCTGCGGTATGTCTTCTGACACTATGATAGTGGTTTAAAAATAGAAGAAGAGGAGGGAGAAGAAGAAGATAAAGATGTTAATAGGTCTAGAGAGGAAGAAATCAGTGGTCAGGCTTAAGAGGCCCATGAAGAATTAAAGAATAGAACTAGTCTAACATACAGTTTCTAACAAACCCAGGTAGGTGAAAACAAAATGATTCCAAAATTACCCACTGTTTAAAGAATAATACGGCTAATAGTATAGCTTAAACCACAGGCAAAGTAAGCTTGTAAAATTTTTAGGTAAGGGAAAATATAGAACAGTCAACCAGAAAGAGTGGATTATTTTAATATAATCAGGTGTTACTATTTTATGCAGACAGTTGGAAATGAGAGATTTTTCTGTTGCTATGTTCACATCTGAATAGAATTTTAATATGAAGCTTAAGGTATAATTGTAGAGTAGTGATTTACAAAGTAAGGATCAGAAAGATTGATTATGGTGTAGAAGCAAACATCAGAACTACTGTTGATATTTATTTTAATCTAAATAATAAATTAAGATCTACTAATATTTAAACGAATTTTTAATTAACACATTGACACTGGTCCTCTCTCCTGGTCTGAATGCTGGATGGTCTCATATCATATATGTTAAAAGGTTGATCATATCCCAACCCTGAGATGACTGCCTCACTCCTTCCTTCATGTTTGACAAATAGGAACATCCTGCACAACACATGCTCAATTTAGAGTACCTACGGATTATAGTTTAGAGTCTCAACTAACTTAATTTTCACACATAAAAATTCAAATATTTTCCTCACACAAAGAGGTTCCTCACACATAAATACAGTTTGCAAATATTCTTATACTTTACAGAACTTTCAAACTTTTCCGATGAGGAGCTACTGTTAGTTAAAAGTATAGCATATGTATTAAATGATTAATTTGCAGTACTATGCCAAATATATTTTGAAAATAAAGCACTAAAGAGGGATTAAAGAAGGAATCCTAAAGAAGGATTTATTTTTTTATTTTTATTTTTTAACATCTTTATTGGAGTATAATTGCTGTACAATGGTGTGTTAGTTTCTGCTGTATAACAAAGTGAATCAGTTATACATATACATATGTCCCCATATCTCTTCTCTCTTGCATCTCCCTCCCTCCACCCTCCCTATCCTACCCCTCTAGGTGGTCACAAAGCACCGAGCTGATCTCCCTGTGCTATGCGGCTGCTTCCCACTAGCTATCTATTTTACATTTGGTAGTGTATATATGTCCATGCCACTCTCTCACTT
>NC_041233.1:8808363-8831003 GCF_002837175.3 Physeter macrocephalus | reverse complement strand
ACTTACTTCATTCTGTGTGACAGACTCTAGGTCCATCCACCTCACTATAAATAACTCAGTTTCATTTCTTTTTATGGCTGAGTAATATTCCATTGTATCTATGTGCCACATCTTCCTTATCCATTCATCTGTTGATGGACACTTAGGTTACTTCCATGGCCTGGCTATTGTAAATAGAGCTGCGGTGAACATTGTGGTACATGACTCTTTTTGAATTATGGTTCCCTCAGGGTATATGCCCATTAGTGGGATTGCTGGGTCGTATGGTAGTTCTATTTTTAGTTTTTTAAGGAACCTCCATACTGTTCTCCATAGTGGCCGTATCAATTTACATTACCATCAACAGTGCAAGAGGGTTCCCTTTTCTCCACACTGTTTCCAGTATTTACTGTTTGTAGATTTTTTGTTGATGGCCATTCTGACCAGTGTGAGATGATATCTCAGTGTAGTTTTGATTTTGAGGTGGGTCAAAAAGGATCTTGCTGTGATTTATGTCATAGAGTGTTCCGCCTATGTTTTCTTCTAAGAGTTTGATGGTGTCTGGCCTTACATTTAGGTCCTGAATCCATTTTGAGTTTATTTTTGTGTATGGTGTTAGGAAGTGTTCTAATTTCATTCTTTTACCTGTAGCTGTCCAGTTTTCCCAGCACCACTTATTAAAAAGCTGTCTTTTTTCCACTGTATATTCTTGCCTCCTTTATCAAAGGTAACGTGACCTTATGTGCGTGGGTTTATCTCTAGGCTTTCTATCCTGTTCCATTGATCTATATTTCTGTTTTTGTGCCAGTACCATACTGTCTTGATTTTGTAGCTTTGTAGTATAGGCTGAAGTTTCCTGGCGGTCCACTGGTTAGGACTCCGTGCTTCCACTGCAGGGGGCACGGGCTTGATCCCTGGTCGGGGAACTAAAATCCCGCAAGCCATGCGGTACGGCCAAAAAAAAATATGAAAAAAATATATACCAATTACTGTAATTTCTTAACTTTGAGGCTAGCAAAGAGATAATTTATTTAAAGCAAAAAAATTTTAGACTGTTATCATCATACAGGTAGAGAAATTCTAACGAGTTTAAATAAAATCCAGTCTTTCATGCTAGGGCATAGGCCAGTAAAAAGGAAGATCACACACAAGATAAAGGTAACTAGAGAGGTAGGGAAAGCCTCAGTGAGTCATTTTTGATATATAGAGAGGAGACTAATTCATGGTTAAGTCAAGCACAGGTGAACAGGGAAACAAGGAAATATAGGAAAAAATTTACATAGTTATGAAAATAATCTATTTCCATAAATCTACTGAATAGATAATAACTGGATACCAAAAAATGACAGAGAAATTTATCAATTAAAAAGCCATTTAACAAAAGACCAATTTACAGATTCCTTTGAATTATGTCCATAAAAAATTTAAATATACAAATCACAGCCCCAAACCCAAAAGAATCTTCCTAAACAAAGGAAATACACATATAGACAAATTCAGAATCCAAATCATTAAAAAAATAGTTTAAAAATCACAGCAAATTATATCTTATAATAAGAAATAAAAAACCAAAATGACAGTTATATACAGTTGTTAAAGTTTCAAAATTCCAATGATGGAGCAATAGTACCATAATTTATTTAAATAAGTTCTGTTCACTAATACTTGTATAATATACCTATTTTAATATTCTGTTAGATAATGGATTTAAATAGCAAATGTTGAAACAACAAAAAAATTGAATTATAGTTATTCTTAAAACATCCTAATTTTGCCTATGTGTCCAAAATTGTGAATTACAGTAATGTCCTCCAGAAAAGTCAGGTATTTGGTAAAGCAAGGCACATAGGACCAGATTTTGATAAAGGTGCTTTTTCTTTGGTCCTATAATTACTTTAAATATGCTACATATCTGGGAGATCCTTCAGATGCCTTTCAATATAGCATAAATAACTTTTATAAACTTCTTCTTATGTAGATCATACGTTCACATGTAATTAAGTATTATAACAACGAAAGTGTAAATAAAATGAGTGACACTAAACCCTGTTTTTAAAAACTAAACAAAACTCAGGTGAGTGACTATTCAATGACATTTTAAAAGTCTAATAATTTGATATGTAGGAAAAGTGTATCAATTTTTAAGAATAGTTTGTATTACACTAAGTCTGCTGAGCACAAAGTCAATTAGTTTCCACTTAGATTCTGTCTCCTTAGAATCTAGTTTAAATATCAAACCACCTTTCCTTCTGTGAAATTGTGACATTCAATATAAATTGATGTAAACATTTAAGTTTTGCATGTCTAAACTACATTTTCCACCATAAAAGTAGTCTACAATGTCTCTAAAAATCACTTATTATAGAATTGATAATATTACTGTGTTGATACATCTACATGTTGCATTTCAAAATTTTCTTCCAAAATACCATATTCTTAAGTTTTATAGAACTATCAATTGGCGCTCTTCTCCCATGAGTTAGCACATTTTTATAATGAACAAAGTAGTAACATGTAAACTCTAAAAAGTATAAGAATTTAAATAATCAAGGAGTCATCATTATAAAAGATTGATACAATAAGGTTTCTGGAGGTCATCAAAGCACACACAGAAGAAAAGAGCATTATCTGTATATATGACATGATCTAGGATACAGGTCCACCTTTTCAAATATGATTATTTCTTTATGAATCACAAACTACACAACCAAATCTCTAATAACGTTTTCAAACCTACTAGAGAAGCAAAATATAAATTATGCCTGTCTAATAATAGTTTGCTTTGCAAATAGACTATTTTGCCCTTTCTCAGAGCTCTTGATTACATTTTATAAACTTTGGTGGGAATCTTGAAAATTGTGTTAGTTTGGACACCTGAAAATATATTACTATTGTAACTAACATGTCTGATGTCCAATAATTTGCTGTATCATTTTTGAAGTGTTAAAACTGAGAGACTAAACCTGAATTAACAATTATGAATGCACACCGAATTAACACATAAGTACCCAACCAGTACTTCAGTGTGAGCTGAACATAAATCTTTATATTTAGTCTTGAATTCTGTGCATTATAGGATTTAGATTTCCCTTAGCAGTAAGTAATAAGATGTAAGCCTGAATGTTGTTACAGTCTAAAAACACCATTCTCAAATTGTGGTAAAGTTATTAAATAAATACTCTAAAAGGTGGTCACTGAAAGTCGTAAGTCAGAGTTTCAGAAAGTTTGCTCGGTGCCAACTTGGATTCACCAGCAAATTAATTTAAAATACTTTGTAATTTTAAGCATTTTTAAAAACTGGGTATGGAATATATTAGGCTTTTGTCCTGTAGAGGCTAGGTTTGCCTCAGGAAAGTAACACAGCCAGTCCTAATTAGCCAAGAGTAGCCAACAGTTTGTAACAGTATTTTTCAGCCAAATTTTATTTAACAAAATACATTAGAATTATATAAAAATATTTATTTTTTACAGATTTATACTATTAGAACAGGAGACTTTTAAAAATATATAATGTATGAAAGAAAAAAAATAAATTATTCCTATACATAATAGGTAATTCTGTCTCTAGTCAATAATTAAATTAAACCCATATTCCAATTTTAGAAAGTATTTGTGCCCACCAGTTCATTTGATCATTTCTGCTATATTTTCTCTCCCTGAACCAATTTATTAAATAACTCATGTAATTTGCAATCTCAACTCCAGTGCTAATCAAATGGAAAGGAAACCACTATTGTAAAGCAAAGCTGTGGCTCCTTCCTGGCAGCTTTTGTAGGGCCACAGAAAGGGAATTCAGAATTCCGCTGCCTCTCCCAGACATGCATCAGAGAATTCCTGGGAATGGTGGGTTAATGAGAGGCCTAGAAAGTTCTTCTGAGCAGCCTTGAATTTATACTTACAGTGCCATTTAAAATAATGTAATATCATGGCAACCTGGAATGTCTCCAAGAAAAGTCATTTTGGTCTCAATTTATTGACATCTGTACTACTATTGTTTTGGTTGTTTTGTCAACAGTTGTAGATTAAAAGAAGTTTTTACAGATCAATGAGTAAAATATTCATCTAAAAATGCTCTAGTTATATACAGTATATGATTTGATAGTTCAAAATTCTCCAAATGGAGACATTAGACAATAATTATTATTTTAAATTATTATATGAGTATTTAAATTACATTTTAAAACTTTAATGGAAATTAACACACACAGAAATTTATTTTAAAGTAATATTAAGGATTTATCTGATTTACAGAAAAGAAATACAATTAAGAGATTAAGGACAAAACTCCATTAGTGTAAAAGTAACTGGCTACTATCTAGCACAGGAACTGTGCTAGAACTGCTTCCAGCAGTTCTGAAGCACTAAAAGATCTTAAAATGTAGATGGAGAAATAGATGTGTATATTTCCATACATTAAATTTAAATATGAATTTTATTGTCTGACAAATCAGACCCAGAATGTTACTTTATCAATTTTTATGCAGTTGAACATTTGCAACATATAGCAATCCTTTGTTTAGTAATCTTCTGTATAAATATAAAAATCTGAGATACATGAAAATGTTTTTCAAATCATCCTTCTATTTCTTCACAGCTTTATAGGTAATTATAATTTTCAAACTTTGAATATCTATGTTATTTGATATATCTGTACAGAAGGAGTAAGATAAAAAACATTTAATAAGATTAAATGTATCTAATTTGCAAAATTGATGTCTGACATTTGTTGTGTGCTCTTGCAAAGAATGCATAGGATATTTCTGCAGCAATCAAAAACATAAAATCTTTTTAAACTCAGATTTCAAGTTTCCTCCAATAATTATTCTAATCCCTGGAAATACTTTCAAGTTTTGATTTCTAGATGCAATAGGCATTTTGTTACATATACATATATTTTATCCTTAAACTTTTATATTTTCAAACCATTTGAACATTATGATCAGATTCAGCATGATGATTTTTTTCTTAGAATCTGTAGAAGTCCTCTGTGCAGGATTAATGTTGAGATTCCTAGTGCACCATTGTGAAAAACCAGATAAAGACAGTATTACCACTATGCTTTAGTGGGATTTCCTGCAGGTTTAGGATCATAACCATATAGGAAAGTAGCTGTTATTACAAGGATGGCTCCAAGGAAAAAGACACTGGTTGGTACGAAATCTTGTAGCCAAAAATAAGATATCAGTGTTGATAATATTATGGACAGAGAGGTTGCAAATCCTTTTAAAATGTTATCCGCATACTTAATAACAGCAGCTATTACAAGGCCTCCCAGTGCCTGAAGAACAACAACTATCCAGGTCAGCCGGTTATACCCCTGAAAAAATCCATTCTTTGATGCCAGTTCTCCATCATAAACATATACACACATTAATCCAAATATACTCCCAAAGAAACCAAGTTGAATGTTTCTTATCCACACTGATTGTTTGGTTTCTTTTAAGATTTTCTCAAAGTAAACCCCAGCAAAGCCACTTGAAAAACATGCTGTGAGAACTGCCATGAGGCCTACGAATTGTGAGCCAGCTGAAAGTTCCTTAGAATCAAGCTCTTGAGAATCTGAGGGCCACCGTACAAAAGCAACTCCTGTCATCAAAATTACTAGGGAGAGCCACTGGTACACACCTAATTTTTTACTAAGCATCGACACAGAAAATAATGCAGTCGTAAGAATTTTCAACTGATATGTGACCTGATAAGTAGCTGCATCTAGATTTGACAGGGCCACATAAATTATTCTGAAGAGTGTATATCCCTGATGGAATAGCAAGTTTAAGTGTTTCCATAGGTTTATTAAGAATTTCATCATGTAGTATTCCATTCAGTGCTCTTAGACTACATTTGCTGTCTTTGTAGACTAATAAAATGCAGGCCATTATCTTCAAAAGTTCAGCAACAACCACGGCTGTAGATGACAGATAACGAGGCCCCTCCTCTTTTAAAGTCCTAGAATAACGCATCGTTAGAACCAGACTGCTAGTCTGAAAGATCAAAATTCCCGAGGAAAGGTATTTGAGGTTGGCTGACATTGTTTTATCTTCATTTGCCTCCCGCGCCGCTCAGCCGGCTGCGCGCACTGGGGACGGCGGCGCAGCTCCGCCGGGCCCCCCAGGCTGCGGCGCCCGCCGGGTCCCCCGCGACCCCTGAAGCGCCTCGGCGCCCGCTCCCGCCGCCGTCGCTGCCGCTGGCCCGGTGCGGCCCAGGCGTTTCCGGGTTCCCGCCAGTGTCTTATAATTTGCTACATACAGGTCTTTTGTCTCCTTAGGTAGGTTTATTCCTAGATATTTTATTCTTTTTGTTGCAATGGTAAATGGGAGTGTCTTCTTAATTTTACTTTCAGATTTTCCATTTTAGTGTATAGGAATGCAAGAGATTTCTGTGCATTAATTTTGTATCCTGCTCCTTTACCAAATTCATTCATTAGCTCTAGTAGTTTTCTGGTAGCTACTTTAGGATTCTCTGTGTATAGTATCACCCTCTTTGCCTACTTTCTGCAGGGTTTTTATCATAAATGGGTGTTGAATTTTGACAAAATTCAACTAAAGAAGGATTTATTAAGAATTTGATAAACACTATCTTAAAATAGGTCGATAATGGCAGTGCCTCATACTTTTATTAGCTTATATCTTAAAAGCAAACTGTTCATCCTTAAGAGTAATGATTGCAAATGAAAATTTCAAATAGTTCAGAAAACGTCCAGATGATTTATGCTAAGTTATTGTCATATTGTATTAGATCCTCATTATGTTTTCCTCCTACAAGCACTGGAGCAGTGTCAAGTCTGCCTTTATGTCTTGATCAGGTCTTTGTTGTTGTTACGATGTTCAGTCCATGATACATTTAGAAAAAGTATGTTTAAGGTTCTACTTTGAGGCATAATCTAGCTAATATATGACAATGTAATCCATGAAGCTCTTGAATCTCACTCTTTAAATATTTGACACTTTGTAACAACTTCTAGATAAAAAACTTTTCAAATTAAAATTCATAGTTTTCTATCAAATTGATAAAGAAGCCCTCAGTCTGGCATCCAAGGCTTCTATAACTCTGGCACTGATGTCACACTTTAATTTAGCCTCTCATTACAATCCTTCAAGCCCTCTGCTATACACTCAGACAGATCTCCTGTCATTCGGAGGATACACTGCTTTAAGACTTTTGTTCAAAGTATTCATGATCCTTCTGAGGCCTTTACAATCCTTCAAGCCCTCTGCTATACACTCAGACAGATCTCCTGTCATTCTTTGGATACATTTCTGCTTTAAGACTTTTGTTCAAAGTATTCATGATCCTTCTGAGGCCTTACCCACCCTCAGAACTGTGAGTTTTGAAATCCTATTATCTTTCTAGACTCCCTCAAATGTGACCTTTTCTATGAGGCCTTCTTTGATCACACCAATAAGGAGTCACCTCTCCCTTCTTTGTATTCCCACAGCACTTAATACATCTTGTACAGTGGTCACAACAGTCTGCTTTGAAGCAAAGTTGTTGATGAAGGTTCTCCAACTAAAATGTATAGCTTACTTGTCATGTGCCTCTCCACTCTGCAGAATATTCTCTCAGTAAATGAATGTTATCAAAATGAATAAATAAAATATCTGTTACCATTTAAAAAGGATGATTTAAATCAAAATATTCTTATTTACTCTGGATTCTACAACAAAAATACTAATGGCATTTTTTTTGATCCCATGCTTCATATAATATTTTGGACAATGTTAATAAACTTGTCATGTGTGCTCTCCATATCCTCTTGGTGTGATTTTTACCTTTTCTAATTTAGATTTTTTTGTAATTTCTGTAATTTTAATTTATTTTCATTCTCATCTAACTTTCTGCAGTACTGATTTTCTTTTGAACTAAACTTTAATTTCACTTACTTTTTCTGAGAAGATTTAACCCATGTTTACAAGTTTACACAGTATTAAATAAATATCAAGTGTTCAAAGTCAGGCTTCCTTTTTTAAAAAGTGAAGGGTTTCACAAGTTTTCAAGTTACCCTTCAGCGGGAATTATGCTAATTTTCTTTGGTCCAGATTTAGTACAATTTTCATTGTAACAAGCATGCCCTGTGTCATTTTAATGGAAGCTATAAACCGTAGAGCAATAAAGACAAATACAGCATAATGAACTTAACTATAAACATTCAGAACAGTATCTATAGGGCATAACCTCAGTATTGTAAAATTTGTTTTAGAAGTGTCTATAACTAGGAAAAGTAGACATCATTGGGGAGGTATGAGTGTGTATATATATATCCATTTGAATTTATGCTCTTTATAAACTCTATACTAAGCACCATGAGAAGTTGTATGGCTAAGTAGATAACACATCTATGAAACTCCTATGGTGAAACCAATAAAAATTCTTGGCTAATGTTTTAACATTTGTGTGAGTATCTGTGTTTATAAATCAGTGTTAATCCTTAGCATTTAAGTTGATTTAAAATATTAGTATATTATTATTGCTTGAATCATCAACTTGCTCACAGAAATTTTGTGTTATTATATACGTTTATTTAAGAGGTATTCACTTTCATATGTAAACTAAGCCCAAAACATGCGTGTGAGAAGGTTAATTGAAGTTAGGGAGGCAAAAAAGTGGTTCTTTACTTGTTGGGGAGAAAAAAGAACTTTTCTTACAAAATCGTGAGGGAAAAATATTATGACCCAGGAATCTCACATTTTGCCAACCTGCAATTCACATGCAATGGCAACACAGAGAAGTATTTAGAGATGAAAGCATCCTTGTTGGAAAAGAATTACAAGTAAATCTTTTATCTAACAGATAAATTATTCAAAGTAAAAAGAAAAGGACAGGGACAATGTGATGAAAAGATAATGATGTTGAGCAATAATTATAGGAGAATATGTATTGTCTGTGTAAGACTGATTAAACTATACAAGTGCTAGAAACAGGTCCCTTGATGTTCCTAGATGTAGGAAAATCAAACATGATTTGCAAACATTTTCTTCCCTTCTGTGGATTATCTTTTCACTACCTCGGTTGTATCTTTTTTAGCACAAAAGTTTTTAATTTTTAAATTTTTTTACGAAAACCAAGGACAATTATCTACTTTTTCTTTTATTGCTCATGCTTTTGGTAGCATATCTAAGAAACTACTGCCTAATTCAAGGTAATGATGTTTTACACCTATGTTTTCCTTTGTTTATTTTCATAAATGATGGTGGTCTATAGGTTTTTGTTTGTTTGTTTGTTTGTTTCCTTGTGATGTCTTTGTCTGGCTTTGGTATCAGGGTAATATTGTCCTCATAAAATGAGTTAGGAAGAGTTACATCTTCTTTAACTTTTTGGAAGAGTTTGAGAAAGATTGATGTTAATTCTTCCTTAAACATTTGTTAGAATTCACCATAAAGCCATCTGACTGGGGGCTTTTCTTTGTTGGAAGTTTTTTTAGTCACTAACTCAGTCCCTTTACTTATTGGTATATTCAGATTTCTGCTAACTTTTTGAGTCAGTTTTGATAGTTTATGTGCTTCTGTAAATTTGTCCATTTTATCTAGACTAATTTTTTGGCATATAATTATTCATAGTGTTCTCTTATAATCCCTTATATTTCTGCAAGGTCAATAATAATGTCCCCTCTTTCATTCTTGATTTTGTTTATTTAAATCCTCTCTCTTTTTAAAAAAAAAATTGGTTAGTATTGCTAAAGGCTTGTCAATTTTGTTTATTCTATATTTCATTATTTTCCTCTAATCTTTATTATTTATTCCTTTTTTTTAGTATAGTTTGCTCTTTACTTTTTATTTTTTTCTATGTCTTAAGGTAGGAGGTTTTGCTACTGATTAGAGATCTTTCCCCTTTTTATGTAGGTGTTTACACATCTAAATTTCTCTCTAAGCATTGCTTTAGCTGAATCCCATACACCCTGGTGTGCTCTATCTTCATTTTTATCCATCTCATTATGTTTTCTGTTTCCCCTTGTGATTTCTTATTTGATTCATTGGTTAATTAGGAGTGTGTTGTTTAATATCAAAGTATTTGTGTGTTTCCCAAATTTCTTTCTGTCATTTATTTCTAATTTCATTCTATTGTGGTATGAGCACATACTTTGTATGATTTCAAACCTTTTAAATGTATTGAAGATTGTTTCATGCCCTAACATATGCTCTATCCTGGAAAATGTTTTTGTGCAATTATGAAGAATTGGTATTCTGAGAATTTCATTGAAATCTTTTTGCCCTTCATTGTGAAGCCTCTGATACTGATGCTCCGAGGGTGCAGCCTTGGGTATGCACACAACCACACTGAGATGACTGGTTTTTTCATGACCATCTTTGACTATCTCTTTTCCTGATCTCTCCATGAATCTGTCTGCCTCTGCTGGTATTCCACTCAGTTTCACTAGTTGTAGGCTGATTGTTCTGTTGTTTTTGATGATGCCTTGGGACATAGATTGCTCCATATTCTGATCCTATTAAATTCAGGCTTCTTTTAAAGATTTAGTCTTTGAGCTTTATACTGACCCTAGAAGGGTTCATCTTAGCTGTCTCATTCTCTCATTCTTTCTGGTAAACTATATGGACTAAGGTTTAGCCTGTTGCTCTTATTGTTTACCACTGAAATCTCCATTGTTTACTCCTGAAATCTCCATTGTTTTGGGAGTACCTTATGCTTGAACTTCACTACACTCTTTTTCAAATAAAGGCATTTTCCATGGAAGAACTTCAGAGTTCTCTTCTATTATGAACTGCCTGGTCCCCTGGGAAAAATTTTTGAGTCTTTGTCTAGAGTTGTGGGAGGGAACAATAGCCCCCTTCTCTTTGAATGATACCCGTGCTCTAGAGTACAGTGCTGAATGGGGACAGTGGCTGTTAGTCCTCTTTGCTTGTCTCTCCCATAATGGAAACTTACCCCATGATTAAGTGGGAATGATAGTGATCAGAGCCCCAATATTCTCAGCCTGCCATTTCTGGGAATATAACTCTGCCTTATGAGTGGGAGCTAAGTGGAGGAAGGAAGCCCCCATTTTCTTGGCAACACCTACCAAGAACTTAGCCTCTGCAACTGGGAGTTTAGAGGGATGAGAAATGCTGGTACCTGATCCTCCTGGGGGTGATGCCACATCACTTACTCAGAAGGAGAGGAGAGAGAGCCCCATTTCCTTGGCCACAGCCGCTGCATTGGTGATGGACGAGCAGGAGGGGTCGGGTCATTGCTCAAGTGCCACAGATTCTTGCTGTTCTTAATAAGAGTTAACAGATTTTCTTGAATAAATATTTCTTCTTTTGCTACATGCCCTTAGGACAATTTCCAGAGACCTTAGCCACCTATGGTTGTTTTATGAAGAGAAGGTCCCAGAGCTCCTCATGTTGACATTTTGGCTCAAAGCGTTTTTATTTACCAGAGAAGTTAGATCTAAAACACAGTAATAAGATCAAATACAACCAATATGGTTTTGTAGATTAATAATTTGGGGGTGAGGTACTTGCTGTTTGTCATATAAAGAATTATTATAAAGTTCTGGGAATTAAAATAGGATAGTGAGTGAACATGTAGATGGAATAGAGAGACCTAAAATAGATACATTAATGTATAACATAATGTATAAGAAATTGGCATCCCTTATTAGTAGGAAAAGGTTAGACTCTCAATATAATGCTATAGGACAACTGATTTTACATATAAAAATGATAACTTTTAATATTTTTGAAAAAACATACTAATTCATTAAATCATGCTTTTATTAAATGTATGTTAGTTGTATACAGTGGTCTATGTTCTACCAGTAGTTCCAGAGATACCTTGAGGATGAAGGAAATGAGGGGAGAAAAAGGAGGAAGAGTCTATATAAAGACTGCTCTCATGGAGTTATCTGATAGCGGGAATTCATAAAATTATTTGCTAATTCTTTAAATAAGAATTACAAAATGCCCAGCTTTCACAGTTATTTGGGGCACTTTAACAAATAACTTGCTTGATCTAGTAGTAAATATGGTAGAACCTATGTTCTTCTTCAAGAATCATTTTCTCCTGTTCTTGGGTTTGCAAGTCAACTGTATTTTAGGATCCCTTGCAGGTAGTTGTGGCCATTTGACTCTGTTCTAGTCAGTAGATTATGAGCAGTTTTTTTTTTTAACATATATAAATGTATTTATTTTTATTTTTGGCTGCATTGGGTCTTTGTTGCTGCATGCAGGCTTTCTCTAGTTGTGGCGAATGGGGGCTACCCTTTGTTGTGGTGCACAGGCTTCTCATTGCAGTGGCTTCTCTTGTCATGGAGCACAGGCTCTAGGCACATGGGCTTCAGTAGTTGTGGCACGCGGGCTCAGTAGTTGTGGCACATGGGCTTAGTTGCTTGGCAGCACGTGGGATCTTCCCAGACCAGGGCTCGAACCCGTGTCCCCTGCACTGGCAGGCAGATTCTTAACCACTGCACCACCAGGGAAGTCCCAATTATGAGCAGTTTTGAGGTGTTCCTCTATCGTGCCTGGTGTATAAAATCTTCTGTGCCCCTTTTCTGTCTCTTCTCTCTTCTGTATGATAGAGGCAGACTATGATGATCCCTCGAGGATGGATACACAAGATGAGAGGAGCACAAGTCTTTGAATGATCATGTAGTAGAGCTCTTCTGACCATCTTAACTCTTCCCCAGGACTAGAACAATAAAAAGATATTCATTTTTATGTTATTAAACCACTGAAATGTTGCTGTCTATTGTTAGCTCAAAAGGTCTAGTCCACAGAGTCCGTGTTTTTAAGATTTAAGCATATTAAAATGGTATCAGAACAGAGTGTGAACTTGGATATTAGAGGCAAAGGAGACAAACCATAGCTCTATATCCTTCACAAAAATATGGATAAGGACAGAATACAAGGTTGAGAAATGGCCCACAGAGAGGAAAGAGTGTTCATGTTGTCCTTTGTTGTATAATAAACTGTTCTGAAGCTTAGCAATAATAATTCCACTGTATCTACTTATAGCTTAAGATTTAGAGGGTCTGGAATTTAGGGCAAGCTTAGCTGGGCACTTCTTCTGTACCATGTGCCATTGAGAGATTGTTGGTAGATGAGTGGGTCTAGACCATCCAAGATTACCTCCTTCATGCCTTGTGCCTTGGTGGAAATGGCCAGAAGGCTGGGTTTAGCTGGGATTATGGATCAGAGACCAGTATGTGATTTATTTCTAGTCTCAGGGTAATCTAACTTCTTACATAGTGCCCCAGGCCTCCCCGAAAGAGTGTTCTAAGAGACTTGGTTGAAATCTGCAAGGCTTCATGTGATCTGGTCTCAGAAGCTCCAGTTCAGTTTTAAGGGCATAAAAATTAGATTTCACTACTCATTGGAAAGTGACGAATAATTTTCAGTCACCTTTAATCTAAAGCAGAAGGTCAACTTTTATTTAATAATCTGGAAGGAAGAATTAATTGATAGAAATGTAAGTTTGCTTTTAGACTCTCTGTAAGGTAAGACAATGAGATAATACTTTTGAGAGTTTTTGGAGAAGGCATAGGTTATTAGACATGCTGTTTCAAGTCCTCTTGGAAACAAACACCAAGATGGAATTGGATGTGCAAAAGATTTATTTGAGGAAAATTCAATGCAGGGGGCAAAGGACAGAAGTAGTAGCAGTAAGCAATGAGAGTTTTTAGACCAAATGCAGGTCTGACAACTATTAAAGGAAATAGGAAAAGAAAGATGATTGAATAGGAGACGTCACAGAATACAGTGCACTTCTGAGAAATTCTCAACCAGTCTGATGGGGCAAAGAGTGTACATTTAAAGAGTCCTTTGTCAGACAGAAACAATGCTCTGTTCTCTCTGCCATGCACAGTCATTGGCTGGGAGCAGCCCAGGGAGAAATATATCCATCCTGAATGCTCTGATGGATTCAAAGTTTTGGCAGCTGGAGTCAGTAAACCAACTACATTGCTCCCATTGGGTCTCTCTTAAAGGGAGAGCTGAGCAATACACATCCATGGCAGCTACATTAGGCTTGAGAATAGTTGAGAGGGTGTGAAAAATTGTTGTGGAGAATGAGAGTTAGCTCAGTAAACATAATAATGGATTCTATAATTGATATAGCTAGGTTTAGTGTTGGATTTTGAACACAATAGACTTGCAGGGAATTTCTGTCAAGGTTCAGCACTAAACTCTTATTCCTTATTTTTCTCCATTCTTTAGTGCTCAGTCGTTTGTAAACTATTACACCACCCACACAACTGAACTGATATAGAAACTTGAATGATATTAAAGCACACATTCAGATGATTTTCTAAAAGTACTTTCCAGTTTTATGGACCAATCAAATTGATTCTACTAAAAATATTCAAGCACATGTCCCTTGAAACAAATGGCCACCAGGTAAAGATATACCTATGAATGAAATTTTCTTGTCAGAAAATGCATATGGTCAAGTTTGTAAGAGCAAGAAAAATATTTTCTGAAATATTGATCTAATTCCCAACCCTAATGGCACTGTCTAAAATTTCCTGTTGCTCCACTTGTTTGCTAATACTTGGTGTTGTCTTTTTTTTTTTTTTCTTGGCAGTTCTCAGGAATGTAATGTGTAGTGGAATTAATTATGCTTTAATATGTATTTTTCTGACTACTATTAATAAAAATAATCTTGGCAGGTTTTTATTGGAGACTTAGGTGTCTTCCATTGTACAGCACTTGTGAATTTCTCACTCATTTTATTACTTGTTTTTCTGTCTTTATCTTACTTAATTCTAGGGATTCTTTATGTATTCTGGATGTGAGATCTCAGTCAGTTTTATATATTTCAAGTACCTTCTTTGGTTTGTGGCTTACATTTTCACATTTTTAATAACTTTAAAAAAAATTAATAATAATTAATACTTATATATATTTAATATTATAAATAATACTAAAATTGTTGGTAAATGGTGATATATTCATTAAACAGAATTCCATATAGCAAAAAAATGAGTAATTAGTAGCTACTTACAAAAATACATGGATTTTAGAAACATAGTCTATATAAAAGAAATGATCTAATAAAAATAATATATCCTTTATGAGTCCATTTATGACAAGTTCCAAAACAAGCAAAGCTAATCTATGGTATTAGAAGTCAGGATTGTGATTGGGCAGAGGTATGCAGGCAGCTTCCAGAGTTCTTCTCTTATTTGATTTGCGTTGTGTTTACATTATCATTTACTTTGTTGACCACTGAGTTGTGCAAGTGTGTTCTCCTTACCTTTAAGGCACAGAATGTATACTATATACCTCACCTTTAAGAAAAGGTTAAAAATGGGAAATGTTAATTTTACCAAGAAAATGTGGAAATTACCAAGAAAAGAAGAAGCATTCTTAATGCATGATGGATTTCAAAGGAGTCTCAATGAAGAGCGGTACAAAAAAATCACAATATTGGTACATTCAGAGAATTACTGCGTCAGTCTTCAAAAGTGTTATCACTTGTGATGTTGCTGTAGAATTGTTTTATATCCAATAGAATTTTTTCAGTTATTTAATGCTAAGATTCAAATTTGTCTGTACAACAAACAAACCTATTGTCTCATGAAAGAAGTGCAGGTTAGGGGAGCTCCAGAACATGTTGAACCCATGGGCTATGGACTGTGTGTTTGTGTTCCCCTAAAATTCATATGTTGAAACCCTAATCCCCAATGTAATGGTATTTGTAGGTGCAGACTTTTGGAGGTAATTAGGTCAGAAGATTGGAGCCCTCTTGATGGGATTAGTGCCCTTACAGGAAGAGACATGAGGGAGCTTGTTTCCATTCTCTCTTTCTCTACCATGGGAGGATACAACAGGAAAACAACTATCTGCAAACCAGGAAGAGGGCCCCCACCAGACTTACAGCCTCCAGAACTCTGAGAAATAAATGTTTGTTGTCACCCAGTCTATGGTATTCTCTTATAGCAGCCCAAACTGATGGAGACATCATGGTTCAATAATGGCTTCAGGGACCCAGATTTTCAAATGTTTTTGCTTTGCTAGCTTATGTTATTTTATCTTAGGCTCGTTCATCTGTGTCAAAATATCTTTTAGCCCCTATAATCCAGGGTTATAAAAGGGACTCTCGGGGCTTCCCTGGTGTCGCAGTGGTTGAGGGTCCGCCTGCCGATGCAGGGGACACAGGTTCGTGCCCCAGTCCTGGAAGATCCCACATGCCGCGGAGTGGCTAGGCCCGTGAGCCATGGCCGCTGAGCCTGCGCGTCCAGAGCCTGTGCTCCGCAATGGGAGAGGCCACAACAGTGAGAGGCCCATGTGCCAGAAAAAAAAAAAAAAAAAAAAGGACTCTCCCATAATCAATAAGAGCAAGGACACATTTCCTAGAAGCCCTTCAGAAGTTTCTCTTTGTTCTCGTTAGCCAAAATTGTGACCTGTAGAATCATTAAGCCAATCATTGGTAAAGGGAATAGAACCATTATGATTGACTTAAATCAATCAAAACCTATTCCTGGACTTGAGATGGGCATATCTACTGTGCATTGTAAAGGCCAAAGGAGGCAAGAAACAGGGTTTGGTTTCATTAAGAAAAAGAGAGAGGTTAAAAAAAAAGAAAAGAAAGAGAAAGAGAACAAATAGGTGGATGAAAAGTAGAAGGAAGGGGAAAATAAGGTCGTAAATACAGTGCGTCATATACACATTGTAAATTTCACATTCCAAGGAGACATAGACGTTTTTAAAAAGAGGAAAATTTTAAAAAAGAGGAAAATAGGGTAAATATACAATTTGTATTTCTTATATTATGCTAAATTGGGGCAATAAATGTCATTATCAGACAGATTGTATGGAGATCATTTCACGGTATACTATGAAATTGTAGAATACCTTCCAGAGATCTTCATCATGTTTTTTAGTTTGCTTCTGCCTTAGATGTACTGTGTTTTATTTTCCCTTTGAAATATGAGTTTCTTTCCTAGCTACTTATATTTTATTTATAAAATTTAAAATTCAGTTGGAATATATTAAGCCACTATCTTGTTTTCTTTAAAATATTGGCTGTTATCAACCATTACACAGATTTATGGCTGTTTTACTTTTTCAAAGTAAATCTTTTCTCATTTTTCATAGCATGACAGGCAAATGTCTTAAAATTTCCATTATTTAGTGTCAGAAAATAAAATTACATAATATTTTATTACAATATGTATAATAGCAATGTCACTCAAATGGATCATAATTTTTAATATACATTTTATAATAGTTTGCTTGGTTTATGTAAATTTAACTATTTGAAGATAGAAGCCAAAGGAATCATTCTTGAGGATTTGTAAGCATAGGTCATGTATAATCATGTAATGTAACAATGATTAACAATGTAATAAATAGCGAAAGGAAAGTAGTAAATTTAGAAAAACATCATAACCATTCATAATAGTAAAAAAATTCATGACTCTGAGAATTCTAAGTTATATATTAGTATTTCTTTTAACAGAATTATTATGCATTACTTTTCTAATACGTATCTAGAATATATGAAGCAAAGAGAATACAAAAATTAAGAGGACATTAGTCCTGTTCTTAAGGAGCCTAATCTAACAGGAGAGAGAGCTGACCCCACTGCAGTACCCCAAAATGCAGGCATTATTTAAGAGGAACAAAGGGAGCACACAAAGAGGAAGCAAATAATTCTAATTTGAGGCTTAGGAAAAAGGTTTGACAGGGTTCATGGGCATTGGGCTTCATGTTTCAAGATAAGATTTTATAGGTATGTATAATAAATAGTGTAAGTATCTTAAAGATGTAAAAGTTTATGGTTTCCTATTACAACTACTCTTTTATTATTTAAAATAATCCGTATTATTGATACATTGCAAAAGTACTTGCAGTTCCTTCCAGTTAGTACACATGCGCATGTATATTTTGATATCAGAAGTCTACAGTTTTTAAAAATTATTTCCAAATTTTCCTGACGTTTGCCAAAGTGAAGATCCATGATTTGATTACTTACTTATGTAAGTAAAATATAAATGTAAAATATGTTCTACATAACCTATTTTATGATTGAATAAAGTCAGACAGTAAAAGATGTATACTTTTATGAAATAACATAACCAGTAAGTTGAACTAGCATTACTCATAGATGAAATTACAAAACAACTTAGTTTTGTCTTCCATGTTTCTTTAAGACACATTCAGTAGAATTTGTTTCCATTGTCTTGCATGAAAACTCAGGTAGTGTCAGGATTTTTGTAATCACATGTCATGTTTTTACATTATAAATTAAGACATCATCTCATTTCACAAATTAAATTGTCTGGCACCATTATATAATGAAAGCTTTGAAATTAATTTTAAGTATATCTGCCATTCCCAGATAGGTACTGCAGGAAGGGATTATTTGATCAGCAAAGGTCTCCTCTTTGACTTCTGGCTTCTTCTTTCTTTACTTGTTTTTCCTCTCCAGTGTGTTAACTGTAGTTTCTGAGAAAGGAGAGGGAAGGGAGAAATAAAAGAGGGAACAGGAAAGTTCTCACTTGCGCTGATGTATTGCTACTGTGGACTTTATTTTAATTTACTTGCTTTTTAAAGGCATTCTGAAGCTACTGACATTCTCATATTTATTTTACAGCAGACAGCCTTACTAAAAATTCTAACACATCTATTCAATACCAATGTGACCGATAATTCTCTTGGTTTTTCCAAATTGGCCATAACATTAGTGTAAATATATCTGTTATGTCTCTTCCATTTTATTTACACCTCTTTTTTTTTAATGTCTCAGAGTGTTATGTAAGAACTGCAGGCAAACATTGAATATTACAGATGATATTGAACATCCATGTTTTGTTCTTGACTTTCCTATAAATGTTTTTAACATTTTATTATTTGGTATAATGATTAGTATTATTTGGTATAAAGTTTGCTATAGATTTTTGAAGATATCTCTTCATCTCTTCTCAGGTTATATAAAAATATAAGCATAATAGATATATAATTTTTGAAATATTGTAAGCTCTGATTTGTTTTCTCTTATTAGTATGAGAGCTTATCAGGGAAAATGGAATCAAGAAGGAAGAGGAGGAAGTCAAGGGTGGTCCCAGTAAAACTGGAAGGGGAGTAAAGCTTGTCCCTCTGTTCCCAAGAGATGGGGAGTGAGTGTAGAAGGGAGACAACAGTAGGACAGTGATTAATATGCCAGGTTTTGGTTTCCTCTATCTACTCCTTCACACTGATCATCGATGAGGAAGTGTTGCTTTAAAAACAATACCGGGGGGAAACGGGGGAAGGATAGATTGGGAGATTGGGATGGACATATACACACTACTATGTATAAAATAAATAACTAATAAGGATCTACTGTATAGCCCAGGGAACTCTACTCAAAACTCTAGTGGCCTATATGGGAAAAGAATCTAAAAAAAAAAAAAAAGTGGATATATGTATACATATAACTGGTTCACTTTGCTGTACACCTGAAACTAACACAACATTGTAAATCAACTATACTCCAATAAAATTTTTTTAAAAATAAAAACTCCTGAATAAATGTTGAAGAATATTGTAGAGTCCAACAGCAAGCTCCTGGGCTCATGCACTCTGCCTCTGGTGTGAGGCAATTCACTGCTGACCCAAATGAAAAAAAAACATAAGTTCTGAAAGGGTCTGTGGACACCTAGAGGACTAATCAGAGAGCAGAAAGCAGGTGAAAATGGCCAAGGCATTCACTCAGATACTGTATCCCAATATAGTTCAAAATCCCCAGTGGAACCTATCAATATCACACTTGAGAGTTGCCAACCCAGATAACAGTCCAGATGGAAACTAGCAGAAAGTGAATTTTTAAGACACCATATGGATCCAAGCACAGATCTTCTGCGCTTTCATAAAGATGGAGTGGACATCCTTAATCCCCAGATGCTCTTTGAAGAGAAGAAAGAAGTGGCATTCTGAAAGCATTTAATTCAGGGGAGAGAATCTCTAAAAAGACTTAAATTCAGCAACAAATAGGAATCTAAACCTTGGCTACTACATATATTGACTATTTAAATGAAAAAAAAAGACCATTAAACTTGAAAAGACCAAATTATTATTGATTTGAAAGTATAAATTTTCAGATTATTCAGTCAGGTAGAAACTTTTCTTTCTACATCTGAATATAGTTTGAGCAAATCTGTGATGAAGATTATTAAGAATAATTCCTATTTATTTCTTTATCAGAAAATATGTTTAATTTTATAAGATGCATTTTCTGTGTCTTTTGAGAAGTTTAATTTCTCAATTTTAATCTGTTAATGTACAATAATGATTCCCAAATTTTTTGACTCATGACTCCTTTATATTTTTTAAAAGTTATTGAGCATCTCAAAGAGACTTTGTATGGGTTATTTCTACTAATATTTACCACATTACAAATTAAAACTGAGAAAAATCTTAAGTATTTATTAATTCACTTAAAATAGCAGTAATACATCCATTATATGTTAACATATTTTTGTTTAAAATAACTGTATTTTGAGATGGCTAACAGACATATGAAAAGATGCTCAACATCACTAATCATCAGAGAAATGCAAATCAAAACCACAGTGAAATATCATCTCACACCTGTCAGAATGGCTATTTTCAGGAAGACAACAAATAACAAGTGTCAGACAGGATGTGGAGAAAAGGGAACCCTCATGCACTGTTAATGGGAATGTAAATTGGTGTAGCCACTGTGGAAAACAGTATGGAAATTCCTAAAAAATTTGAAAATAGAACTACTCTACAATCCAGCAATTCCACTCCTGGATATTTATCTGAAGAAAATGGAAACGCTAATTCAAAAAGATATCTGCACGCCTATGTTCATTGCAGCATTATTTACAATAGACAAGATAGGGAAGCAACCTATGTGCCCACCAATAGATAAATGGATAAATAAGAAGTGGTATACTGACAGAGTCAAGATGGCATACTAGGAGGACGCATAATTCCCATCTCCTCACAACTAGGGCACCTGCAGGCACCCGTGGGGGACACGGGCACCTAAGGGGACGGAGGAACCCCCGGCGACTGGGTAGGACATGGGGCGTGGGGGGAGTGAAGGGGGAGGAGAAGTGGAGGCCGGATGGAACTGGCGCTCCTGAGGGGTGGCTGGGGGAGGGGAAGGGATCCCATAAATAAACTGTGATACATCCAGAAGATGGAGTATTATTCAGCATCAAAAAGATATGAGCAGAGTCAAGATGGCATACTAGAAGGACGCGAAATTCACGTCTCCTCACAACTAGGGCACCTACCAGGCACTGGTGGGGGACCACGGACACCTAAGGGGATGGGAGGAAACCCCAGTGACCGGGTAGGATGTGGGGCGTGGGGGGAGTGAATAGGGAGGAACAGTGGAGGTGGGAGGGGACTGGCTCCCCTAAGGGGCAGCTGGGGGAGGGGAAGGGATCCCATGCCCGAAGGGGGAAATTGGGGAACCACTGGGAGGGCAGAGGATCAAAAGAGACCCTGCCCCTGCCCACTTGGGCCCCCAGGAAACTGCTGAGATCCCAGGCCTGATCCTCTGCCCACCCAGGCCTCCTGCAGCCACGCAGGTCCTGAGGGAGAGGGAGGGAGGGAAGGGGGAGCAAAAGTAAAGGCTGGACCTCCGGGACCAGCACTCCTGAGGGGCGGCTGGGGGAGGGAAGGAGTTCCTACACACAGCAGGACCCACCCATGGTTAGGGGTCCAGGAGCGATGGGGGAGACCCTGGGGAAGACAGTGGGGAAGGAGCACGAAGGAACAGAAGGGAACGGGGGCAGTACTTTCCCTGTCCACTTAGGCATGGGGGAGCCTGTTGGGCTCCAGGGCCTAATCCTCTGCCCTTGGAGCCTCCCTCCTGCTGTGTGGAACCCAAGCCCTGCCCCTACACCCCCACCCAGGGCCCCACCTCTACACTCAGAGACCCCCTCTGAGACCCCCTGCAACGAGCTGGGCGTAAACGCCACCCACACACCCTCACCCAGGGCTCTACCTCCAAACTCCGGAACTCCACACTCCAGAGGCCCTCCTTTCGACATGCTACCTCTACCCTTCTGTGCAGGTCCTAAGCAGAGGGCCCGCCCCACGCTTGAATGTCACCTCCCCAACCTGCCTAGGTCCTGCCCCACACAAAAACCCACCCCTGCCTAAGTTCCACACCCATCTGAACTCCACCTCCAGAGCCAAGGCTTTTATTTTTCCTCTTTTAGACTGAGGTTCTGTTTTACATTGTTGATTCATTGTTGTTGATTCTTTTATATTTTTATTTTTTCTAATCTTTTATTTTTCTAATTATATTTTATTCTTTATACTTTATGGTTGTTCTCTCCTTTTGGCCTCCCCCCCTTGTTTTTCTTTTTTCTGTCGTGCTTTTATTTTACTTTCTTGCAGTTGTTTCAGTTATAGTTATACTTTTCCTAATATATTTTTATCTTTCTAATTTTATGTTGTTTTTTATTCTTTGATATTGTACTGCTCCTTTCATTCTTTTTTCCTTTTTTTTTTTTTTAACTGTGCCATGAAGCTTGCGGGATCTTGGTTCCCAGCCCAGAGGTCAGGCATGAGCTCCTGTGGTGGGAGCTAGGAGTCCAAACCACTGGACTAATGGAGAACCTCAGACCCCAGGGAATATCAGTTGGAGTGAGGCATCCCAGAGGTCCTCATCTCAGCACCAAAACCCAGCTCTATCCAACTGCCTGCAAACTCCAGTGCTGGACGTCTCAGGCCAAACAACCAGTAAGACAGGAATAC
>NC_041233.1:8791945-8808308 GCF_002837175.3 Physeter macrocephalus | reverse complement strand
ACCTGAATAAGAATTCAGAGTAATGACAGTAAAGATGATCAAAAATCTTGGAAACAGAATGGAGAAAATACAAGAAACATTTAACAAGGATCTAGAAGAACTAAGAGCAAACAAACAGTGATGAACAACACAACTACTGAAATTAAAAATCCTTTATCAATAGCAGAATAACTGAGGCAGAAGAACGGGTAAGTGACCTGGAAGATAAAATGGTGGAAATAACTGCCAGGGAGCAGAATAAAGAAAAAAAGAATGAAAAGAATTGAGAACAGTCTCAGAGACCTCTGGGACAACATTAAAAGAATCAACATTCAAATTATAGGGGTCCCAGAGGAAGAAAAGAAAATGAAATGGTCTGAGAAAATATTTGAAGACATTATAGTAGAAAAATTCCCTAACAAGGCAAAGGAAATGGTCAGTCAAGTCCAGGAAGCACAGAGAGTACCATACAATATAAACCCAAAGAGAAACATGCCGAGACACATACTAATCAACTATCAAAAATTAAATACAAAGAAAAAATATGAAAGCAACAAGGGAAAAGCAACAAATAACATACAAGGGAACCCATTAGGTTAACAGCTGATCTTTCAGCAGAAACTCTGCAAGCCAGAAGGCAGTGGCAGGACATATTTAAAGTGATGAAAGGAAAAAAACCTACAACCAAGATTGCTCTACCCAGCAAGGATCCCATTCAGATTCAACAGAGAAATTAAAACCTTTACAGGTAAGCAAAGTTAAGAGAATTCACCACCAAACCAGCTTTACCACAAATGCTAAAGGAACTTCTCTAGGCAGGAAACACAAGAGAAGGAAGAGACATACAAAAACAAACCCAAAACAATTAAGAAAATGGTAATAGGAACATACATATTTATAATTACCTTAAATGTAAATGAATTAAATGCTCCAACCAAAAAACATAGACTGGCTTAATGGATACAGAAACAAGACCCGTACATATGCTATCTACAAGAGACCCACTTTAGACCTAGGGACACAAACACACTGAAAGTGAGGGGATGGAAAAAGATATTCCATGCAAATGGAAATCAAAAGAAAGCTGGAGTAGCAATTCTCATATCAGACAAAATAGACTTTAAAGTAAAGACTATTACAAGAGACAAAGTAGGACACTACATAATGATCAAGGGATCAATCCAAGAAAAAGAAATAATAATTATAAATATTTATGCACCCAACATAGGAGCACCTTAATACATAAGGCAAATGCTAACAGCCATAAAAGGGGAAATTGACAGTAACACAATCATAGTAGGAGCCTTTAACACCCTACTTTCACCAATGGACAGATCAACAAAAATGAAAATAAATAAGGAAACACAAGCTTTAAATGATACATTAAACAGAATGGACTTAATTGATATTTATAGTACATTCCATCCAAAAACAACAGAATACACTTTCTTTTCAAGTGCTCATGGAACATTCTTCAGGATAGACCATATCATGGGTCACAAATCAAGCCTTGGTAAATTTAAGAAAATTGAAATCATATCAAGTATCTATTCCAATGAAAAAGCCATGAGACTAGATATCAATTACAGGAAAAAAACTGTAAAAAAATACAAACATATGGAGGCTGAATAATATGCTACTAAATAAGCAGGATATCTCTGAAGATATCAAAGAAGAAATCAAAAATACCTAGAAAAATATGACAATGAAAACATGATGACCCAAAACCTGTGGGATGCAGCAAAAGTAGTTCTGAGTGGGAAGTTTATAACAATACAGTCCAACCTCAGGAAACAAGAAAAATCTCAAATAAACAACCGAACCTTACATCTAAAGCAATTAGAGAAAGAATAACAAAAAAAAAAAAACCCTAAAGTTAGCAGAAGGAAAGAAATCATAGAGATTAGATCAGAAATAAATGAAAAAGAAATGAAGGAAATGATAGCAAAGATCAATAAAACTAAAAGCTGGTTCTTTGAGAAGATAAACAAAATTGATAAACCATCGGCCAGACTCATAAAGAAAAAAAGAGAGAAGAATCAAATCAAAAGAATTAGAACTGAAAAAGGAGAAGTAACAACTGACACTGCAGAAATACAAAGCATCATGAGAGATTACTACAAGCAACTATGTGCCAATGAAATGGACACCTCGAAGAAATGGACAAACTCTTAGGAAAGCACAATCTTCTGAGACTGAACCAGGAAGAAATAGAAAATATAAACAGACCAATCACAAGCACTGAAATTGAAACTGTGATTAAAAATCTTCCAACAAACAAAAGCCCAGGACCAGATGGCTTCACAGGCCATTCTATCAAACAATTACAGAAGAGCTCACACCTATCCTCAAAGTCTTCCAAAATATAACAGAGGGAGGAACACTCCTAAACTCATTCTATGAGGCCACTGTCTCCCTGATACCAAAGCCAGATGAAGGTGTCACAAACAAAGAAAACTACAGACCAATATCTCTCATGAACATAGATGCAAAACTCCTCATCAAAATACTAGCAAAAAGAATCCAACAACACATTAAAAGGATCATACACCATGATCAAGTAGGGTTGATCCCAGGAATGCAAGGATTCTTCAATATACACAGATCAATCAATGTTATACACCATATTAACAAACTGAAGGATATGAAAATCTCAATAGATGCAGAAAAAGTTTTGACAAAATTCAACACCCATTTATGATAAAAACTCTCCAAAAAGTAGGCATAGAGGGAAGCTACCTCAACCTAGTGAAGGCCGTATATGAGAAACCCGCAGCCAACTTCATTCTCAGTGGTGAAAAATTGAACCCATTTCCTCTAAGATCAGAAACAAGACAAGGTTGCCCACTCTCACCACTATTATTCAACATAGTTTTGGAATTTTAACCACAACAATGAGAGAAGAAAAAGTATTAAAAGGAATCCAAATTAGAAAGGAAGAAGTAAAATTGTCACTGTTTGCAGATGACATGATATTATACACAGAGAGTCCTAAAGATGCTACCAGAAAACTACTAGAGCTAATCAATGAATTTGGTAAAGTAGCAGGATGCAAAATTAATGCACAGAAACCTCTTGCATTCCTATTCACTACAATGAAAAATCTGAAAAAGAAGTTAAGGAAGCACTCCTATTTACCACTGCAGCAAAAAGAATAAAATACTTAGGAATAAACCTACCTAAGGAAACAAAAGACCTGTATGCAGAAAACTATGACACTGATGAAAGAAATTAAAGGTGATACAAATAGATGGAGAGATATACCATGTTCTTGTATTGGAAGAATCAACGTTGTGAAAATGACTCTACTACCCAAAGCAAACTACAGGTTCAGTGCAATCCCTATCAAACTACCACTGGCATTTTTCACAGAGCTAGAACAAAAAATTTCACAATTTGTATGGAAACAAAAAAGACCCAGAAGAGCCAAAACAATCATAAGAAAGAAAAACGGATCTGGAGAAATCAGGCTCCCGGACTTCAGACTATACTACAAAGCTACAGTCATCAAGACAGTATGGTACTGGCACAAAATAGATCAATGGAACAGGATAGAAAGCCCAGAGATAAACCCTTGTACATATGGTCACATTATCTTTGATAAAGGAGGCAAGCATATACAATGGAGAAAAGGCAGCCTCTTCAATAAGTGCTGCTGGGAAAACTGGACAGCTACATGTAAAAGAATGAAATTAGAACACTTCATAACACCATACACAAAAATAAACTCAAAATGGATTCAAGACTGAAGCTCAATATCAAAGAACCAAACAAGCCAGTCGAAAAATGGGCAGAAGACCTAAATAGACATTTCTCCAGAGAAGATATACAGATTGCCAACAAACACATGAAAGGATGCTCAACATCACTAATCATTAAAGAAATGCAAATCAAAACTACAATGAGGTATCACCTCACACCAGT
This sequence comes from Physeter macrocephalus, assembly GCF_002837175.3. Lineage (NCBI taxonomy): Eukaryota > Metazoa > Chordata > Mammalia > Artiodactyla > Physeteridae > Physeter > Physeter macrocephalus. The sequence continues at coordinate 8,804,405 of NC_041233.1, read as the reverse complement.
CAGAATGGCCATCATCAAAAAATCTACAAACAATAAATGCTGGAGACAGTGTGGAGAAAAGGGAACCCTCTTGCACTGTTGGTGAGAATGTAAATTGATACAGCCACTCTGGAGAAGAGTATGGAGGTTCCTTAAAAAACTAAAAATAGAACTACAGTATGACCTAGCATTCCCACTACTGGGCATATACCCTGTGAAAACCATAATTTAAGAAAAATCATGTACCACAATGTTCACTGCAGCACTATTTACAATAGCCAGGACATGGAAGCAGCCCAAGTGTCCATCAAAAGGTGAATGAATAATTTACAGACAGTTCTGAGTGTACTCTGATGCTTTTGCAAATATGTTCCTATAAAAGGGTTTCATCTTCAAGGAATTCATGGAAAAGACTCTGACAAGTACAGATTTCTGGTAACTGACTATACTGCTAAACTGAATGAATAAGCATTTTCAGAACTGTAATGGAAAACTGATGAATTCATAAAAGTGCTAACAAACAATCAAAAATAATTAATTACATGGGACTGAGTGAAGTGATGAGGATAATTATAATTTTTGTGACTTTCTGTTTGAATAAAAAAAAATCCCATCAGGACTCAGAGGCAAAAAATATACAAATCAATTTTCACTGCAAAGTAAAGGAGCTGTTACAGTGAAAAAAAAAAAAAGGAAAGATGAATGGATAAGGATGTGGCACATATATACAATGGAATATTACTCAGCCATGAAAAGAAACAAAATTTAGTTATTTGTAGTGAGGTGGATGGACCTAGAGTTGTCATACAGAATGAAGTAAGTCAGAAAGAGAAAAACAAATTCCGTATGCTAAGACATATATATGGAATCTAAAAAAACAAAAAATGGTTCTGAAGAACCTAGGGGCAGGACAGGAATAAAGATGCAAACATAGAGAATGGACTTGAGGACACGGGGAGGGGGAAGGGTAAGCTTTGATGAAGAGAGAGAGTAGCACTGACATATATACACTACCAAATGTAAAGTAGATAGCTAGTGGGAAGCAGCTACATAGCACAGGGAGATCAGCTCGGTGCTTTCTGACCACCTAAATGGGTGGGATAGGGAGGATGGGAGGGAGATGCAAGAGGGAGGGGATATGGCGATATACATATGCATATAGCTGATTCACTTTGTTATATAGCAGAAACTAACACAACACTGTAAAGCAATTATACTCCAATAAAGAGGTTAAAAAAAAAGTGGTATATATTTCCAAAGAATGTTACTCAGCCATAAAAAAGAATGAGATCTTACCATTTGCAACAACATGGATGGACCTAGAGGGTATTATGGTAAGTGAAATAAGTCAGACAGAGAAAGATGAATACTGTATATGTTAAATCTAAAAAACCAAACAAATGAACAAACATAAAGAAACAGAAACAGAGTCATAGATACAGAGAACAAACAGGTGGTTGCCTGAGGTGGGGGAAGAACTGGGAGGAGAAAAATAAGTGAGGGAAATTAAGAGGTGCAAACTTTCAGTTACAAAATAAATGTCACAGGTATAAAACGTCCAGTATAGGAATATTGTCAATCATTATATAATATCCTTGTATGGTGACAGATGGTAACTAGACTAACCACGGTGATCATTTTGAAATGTATAGAAATATCGAATCACTGTGTTGTATAACAGAAACTAACATAGTGTGGTAGGTCAAATTAAACTTCAAAAACAAGCAGACAAACTCATAGAAAAAGAAATCAGATTTGTGCTTACCAGAGGCGGGGGTTAGGGGGAGGGGGAAGTGGAGGAAGGTGGTCGAATGGTACAAATTTCCAGATGTAAGATAAATAAGCACTAGGGATGTAATGCACAAGATGATAAACATAATTAGCACTGCTGTATATTATATATAAAAGTTGTTTAGAAAGTAAATCCTATGAGTTCTCATCGCAAGGAAAGATATTTTTCTATTTCTTTTATTTTGCATCTGTATGAAAAGATACACATTCACTAAACTTATTATGGTAAACTTGTCATGATGTATGTAAATCAAATCATTATGCTGTACACTTTAAACTTATACAGTACAGTGCTGTATATCTAGTTTACCTCAATAAAACTGGAAGAAAAAAGTAAATATTAAAACAATTAAAAATAAATAAATAACTATATTTTGGAAAACAAGAAAAACATTGTGAGAAGATTGAACTGCTTTACATTGCTGCAAATGTCTTTAATATCTGTCTGTATTTTTATATTTGCTCCTGAATTCATTTATCACACTTTATGTATTTCATTTATTTATTTATCACCTTTTATACTTCATACAGCCTCTGAAAACTCCACTCCACACTCATAAAAAAATGGCAGCAAAAAAAAATACAGAATCTTGGTATTATTATGAAAATAGTTTTGATGTCTCTGAGCCACTGAAATGGTCTGAAATTATGATGTATGGTCAGGGTTTATGGCTTTACTGTAGAGATTAGTTTAATATCAAAAACATCTTTAAGATTTGGCATATATCCACTGTCCTGAATCTCTTGGTATTCACCCCATTTTCTAGACCAAACTCTTGTCTCTAGACTCCCGTTATTCACAGGTGATACACCACCTAACGGGCATCTCCTAGCCACTGCTCTTTAGGACTCCACCCCTGCTCAAGCTGGTGCCCTTCTGAGTTGTTGGCACCACGAGACTCAGCTGGCTCCCTGCATATCCCACCGCTTGTGTAGCAGTGGCTGCTTGCCTCCAATCCTACTATAATTTGGGCTATTTTACATTATGGGAATAATTCAGAAACACAAACAACCCATTATTTACTAATAAACACATATCTGGGGTTCAGATTTTTGAAATTATTGGGCTGAGTATTGACTGTTTTATAATCCTGACATAGACATAAGAGGAAATAAAACCATCAGTTTTATTTTCAAAAATGGTTCAGTTTTTCTAAGACTATCGGCCTTTTTCTGTTGAAGGGTTGTATGTTCATACTATACTAAGTTTGGAGGTAAATTTGTGAAATGAGTGCTCCCGAAGCAAATCTGGTTCTTGCGATAAAAAATAGCTGTTCACGTGCTAAAGTCTGCAGTGGCAGGGTGGAAGAGTTGTCTGTTTTTATGTTTATAGACCCTAGGGGATGTTTTGCTCTGTATTACTTTATGTGTCTGAAGTTAAAGATGTCTGAGAATACCAAAAAGGAAGTTTCCTTTGGATAAAACTTGATGATCGCCATCATATGAAATTAATTTAACTAAGTTTTGAGAACTTAGACCTAAAAACTACTCTTAATGAAGGTGCTAACTCTTCCACTATCAATAGCAGATATTCAGAATGTTTCAGTTATAATTTAAACCATATAAAATTTTCATATATAAACCATATATAATTTTCATCCAGAAAGCAGTCCCTTACCTTCCCACTCCCTGCCTGGAGGATTTACTATCTCTCAATAGTTCCAGTTAATTTCTTAAAACTCAAAAACTCAAAAAAAATTTAACACAGACTAAATTGAAGAAATTTATGCAGTCTTTATCTCAAACAAAGAGAAGTCACAGTACTAGAAAGTAATTTAGTTAGTTCTAAAGTAGGAAATTAAACTTTTTTTAATCTCAGGTCCTTCAGGAAACTGATGAAGTCTTTGACTCCTGTCTTCAGGAAAGAAAAATGAGCAAATCCACAAAATGTTCCATAAATTTTTACTGAATTCATGATATCTATCTTTAAACTTCAAAACGTTTTATGGATTTCACAGTGTAAGAAAATTTACAAATGAAGACATATGTAAATTTTAATGAAATGCAAATTACCAGCTGTACTAATTTTGATAAATGTTTCAGTCTTTTACATTTAATGATTGTTACCTATTTGCATAGCCAAAGCTAAAAATTCCAAAAATTATTACTCCAGACAACTCTCATGCATGCTGCTTTTGAATTAAAATTTTGACAGGTTCACAACGGTGCTTTCTGACTTGTGTCTTCTCAGTGCCAAAATTCAAAGACAAATTCAGTTTGTTGAAAATCCATCAAAACATATCACCAAGGTAAAAAAAAACTTGAGTGAATTTATCACATCTTATGAGTCATCAGATGTGCCACAACTATAGAACTGATGAAAGTGTGACTGATCAGGAGTTTTGTGATATTTTCTTCTAGAAAAGCTGTTCAAAAGAAATATGAGAGCTTTATATGTATTTTTCAATATTCTAGTAGTCATATTAAAAAATAAAAAGAATCTGGTGATAATAATTTAATGTTATAATTTTAATTAACACAATACAGTTGAATCTTGAACAACACAGGTTTGAACTGCACGGATCCACTTATACATGAATTTTTTTCAACATACAGCTGGTTCTCCATATTCGCAGGTTCTCATCCATGGATTCAAACAATGGGTAGATCTCAATTTCCATCCATGGTTGATTGAATCCACTGATGAGAAACCTGTGGATACTGAGGGCTGACTGTATATCCAAAATATCATTATTTCAACATGTAATCAATATAAAATAAATGTCCATTTTACATAGTTTTAAACTAAGTATTTGTTATTTAGTGTTTATTTTATACTTACAGCCCATCTCAGTTTGGGCTAGATATATTTTAAGTGTCCAATACCCACATGTGGCTAGTGGCTACTGGATAGATAATGGGGGTCTAGAGACTGATATAAGGGAATCACAGTGCTTTTCTACATTTTGTAGAAATGTAGAATGTTCATCTAATCTTCTGTAAACTGTATTATTCCATTTGAAAAGAATTCTATTAAGGCCAAAATTAATAATATTAGGATTCTGTGTTTGTAATTTTCTACAGCTACAGTTTTGAGAAATTAAAAAAATTAGGAATCCGATAAAGATATTATAGTTTATAGATATTTTCAATGTGTAATTTAGCTTTCAAATCCACAGGAAGTTCTTCTAATATCAGACTGATGTATATATCTTATATATACTTATAATAATAAATGTAAAATATGCATTAATGGTCTGACTAGTAGCCTATTAAAAAATCACAAAATTTTATATGATATTTAAAATCATAGTGTATCTATTTTCACATTTTCAAGGTTGTATTTTCATAATGAATGTAATTTGAAAAAAGTATGTAAAATAAATGTTAGGTAATTGTTAGCACATCTATAAAATCTAGGAAAAGTGTCTTGATTAAGATAATCAAAAGCATGTGCACACTATTTCAAGTATGCACTTTCATAAATATAATTTATCCATTTTTTTCAAGTGATTCATTAAGTTTTTTACTTGACTTATGGGTAATTAACATTGCTGTGGTCTGTGTTTATTAATAATTAATGTAAGGTAGACCTAGAAAACTGAACATATGGAATATACTCTATAGAGCTGAATGTTTTGGTCCTTGATCACTGACATGTGATATAAATAGGAAAATGCATGCACAGGGAAGCTCAAATCATGTGAATAACATGAAGAGAGCTGAGCTACACACTTGTGCCCCTTGTAGAATTTTGTACTTGTGCCCCTTGTAGAATAACTGATTTTGATATATAAAGGTATCTTTTGTATCAGTTTACCAGCTTATCTTTTGTATGCATTTACCTCCATAACATCTATGTAGATGTAGGGGAACAAAATTTGTGGCAAATTCTTATTAAACGGGAATGGGGTGAAGGGAGAAGGAGAGAAAGGGGTAGGGAAAGATGTTGGTTGAATGAACAAATAACGTGAATAGAATAATAAAATGAATAAGAACTCAAAATATAACATGAGTAAGAACACTTAACTAAGAGTTTTTGGTCTAAGGGTGATCCAATCTTGTTTAAAACATAAATATTCGGGTTTGAAAGGACGTATTGAAATGGCTTTTCAGGATAAAATACACAAATGCTATTGAATGTTAGTCTTGTATTTGTTGCTTTTGCATGTATTCTTTATTTTTTACTTAAATATCATCAGGGAATTTTAATTGATTCCAACTTCTTAGGTGAGAAAATTGAAACTCAAACTAAAAACAAAACAAAACAAAAAAAAACCCTCATGATGTTAGGTAGCTACTTAAATAAGGTGAAAGATAGATAATATACAAATTGTATCCTTAGAGACTTTTATCATGTAATATGTTTCAGTCATGGGAGAAAATATTCTTTTCCATTAAATTTTAGAGCATTATCTCAAACTTATGTTTAATCCAAAATATTCCTGAAGTCTAGCATTATGCTAGTTATTCTATACTATCTACAATTCCATGAGAAATGTTATACAGAGTTAAAACTTGATAATATTCACCTTACATACCTTTCTGCAGGAAGAGGTAATTTCAGGTCGCTAATTATGCCTCCAACAATTTTAAAAGGATTTCTGACCTGAGAATGGAGGACAAATAGTGTGGAGGCAGAAAATATAACTCAGGGCATTGAAAATATGTGGAGGGAATAGAATACATTCTCTCCTACAGCAACAAATTTCAGAAGCCAAATGAATCAGCTCTGAGTGTAACCCATTTTTTCTCTTTCTTTCTTCTTTTTTAAAAATAAACTTTATTTTTTGTCGTGGTTTTAGGATCCCACAAAATTGAGCAGAAAGTACAAAGAGTTTCCAAATACTCCCTGCCCTCAACATGAACAGCCTCCCTCACTATCAACAGCCCTGACCAGAGTGGTACATTTGTTATAACTGATAACTCTATATTGACACATTATAATCACCCAAAATCTATAGCTTAAATTAGGGTTCAATCTTTATGTACATTCTCTGGTCTTTGACAAATGTATGTGACATGCATCTATCATTACAGTATCATACAGAGTATTTTCACTGCCCTAAAAATCCTCTGTAGTCCCCTTATTGATCCTCCTGCCCCCCTCACTCAACACCCAGCAACCACTGATCTTTTTACTGTTTTCATAGTATTGCCTTTTCCAAAATGTCATATAGTTGGAATCATACAGTATGTAGCCTTTCCAGATTGGCTTCTTTCACTTAGTAATAAGCGTTTAAGTTCTTCCATGTCTTCTCATGGCTTGATTGCTCATTACTTTTTAGTGTTAAAAGCATTCAGTTGTTTGGATGTACCAGAGTTTATTTGTCCATTCACCTATTGAAGGAGATCTTGGTTGCTCCCAAGTTTTGGCAATTAAGAACAAAGTGTTATAAATATCTGTGTGCAGGTTCTTATGTGGAAGATAGTTTTCAACTAAACTGCTGGATTGCATGGTAAAAGTACATTTAGTTTTATAAGAAACTGTCAAACCATCTTCCAAAGGGACTGTACCATTTTGCATCCCTACCAGCAATGAATGAGAGCTTTTCTTTCTCCACATCTCTTCAGCATTTGGTGGTGTCAGTGTTTTAGATTTTACCCATTCTATTAGGTATATAGTGGTATCTTATTGGTTAATTGCAATTTCCGAATGACATATGATGTAGACCATCTTTTCATATTCTCTTTGCCATCTATATATCTTCTTCCATGAGGTGTCCAGATCTTTGGCCTATTTTTAATGCAATAGTTTGTTTTCTTATTGTTGAGTTTTAATAGTTCTTCTTATATCTTGGATAACAACAGTCCTTTATCAGCTATGTTTTTTTGAAAATATTTTCTCCTAGTCTGTGGCTTGTCTTCCCCTCCTCTTTACATTGTCCTTTGCAGAGCAGAAGTTTTTAATTTTAAAGAAGTCCAGTTTATCCAGTTTTTCTTTTATGGATCATGGCCTTTGGTGTTGTAGCTAAGACGTCATCACCATAACCAAGGCCATCTAAGTTTTCTCATATGTTAACTTCTAGGAGCTTTACAGTTTTGCATTTTATGTTTAGGTCTATGATCCATTTTGTGTCAATTTTTGTGAATGGTGTAAGGTCTGTGTCTAGATTCATTATCTTGCATGTGAATGTCCAATTGTCCCAGTACCATTCGTTGGAAAGACTATGTTTTCCATTGTATTACCTTTATTCCTTTGACAAAGATCAGTTGACTATATTTATATGGGTCTGTTTCTGACTTTCTATTCTGTTACACTCTTCTAGTACACTGTCCTGATGACTGTACCTGTATTGTAAGTCTTGAAGTCAGGTATGCCAGTCCTCCAACTTTGTTCTTTTCAATATGGTTTTGGATATTCTGGGTCATTTGCCCAATTTTTAACCTATTGAGTCTTTATATTTAAAGTGTTTCATTTTTATTTTTGTTTTTGTAGAGAAAGTATAGTTGAGTCTTGTGTTTTTACCCATTCTGAAACTCTTTCTTTTAATTAGTATATTTAGACCATTCTCAGTTAAAGTGTTTATTCATAAAATTGGACTAGTATTTACCATATTTGTTGCTTTTTCTATTTGTTGTCTTTGTTTCTTTTTTCCCAACAGCTCTTATGTTATCCGAACACTTTCTGTGATTCTATTTTATCTTCTCTCTTAGCAAATCAATGAAAATTCTTTAAAGTAATTTAGTGTTTCTCCTAGAGTTTGATACACATATAAAACAGATCTAAGTTCACTTTAAAATCATACTTCCTGGGTAGTGGAATGGTATCTTAAATCAGTATTTTTCCAATACGTCAGCTGTGTGCCTTATGACATTGATATCATTCATTTCACTTATCCATGTGATAATCACCAATGCATTGCTACTATTATTACCTTAAACAGTTATCTGTTATATTAATTGAGGATATAATATGTGTATATACTTTATATTAAAATATATATTATATATGTAACTTCTATATTAATAATGAAAAGCCTTTATTTTACTTTTATTTATTCCTTCTCCAATTTTCTCTTATTTTTCTTATATAGACCCAGGTGTCTTTCCTACATACTTTTCCTTTTTTTTTTTTCTGAAAACTTCTCTTAACATTTCTTGAAGGGTAGTGCTCCTAGAAATACATTGTCTTAATTTATTTGTTTCTAAAACTATTTATATATCCTGCAATTTGAAGGATAATTTCACTGGATACAGGATTCTCAGTTGGTAAAATTTTCTTTCAACACTTTAAATATGTCACTCTATTGTCTTTTGTTTGCATAGTTTCTGACTAGATGTCCTCTGTAATTCTTACCCTTGTTCCACTACAGGTAACATACTTTTCCCCTCTGTATTTTTTCATTATTTTGTATTTGTCTTCAGTTTCTGCATTTGAAATATAATATGTCTAGATGTGGCATTTTTGCTATTTGTCCTGCTTTGAATTCTCTGAGCTTCCTGTATTTGTGATTTTGTGCCTGTCATTAATCTTGAAATATTCTTGGCCATTTTTATTTCGAATGTTTTCTGCACCATCTTACTTTCTTCTTCTTCTAATATCCAATTGTGTATTCTAACACCTTTTGAAATAGTGACTTTGTTTTGGGATGCTTTGCTCTGTTTTCATTCAGTTTGAGATGTATCTGTTTGCCTCAGTCAAGCTCAACAATTCTTTCATTGGTCTTGTTGAGCCTATTGTGAGTCAATAGAAGATATTCTTTGTTTCTGTTACCATTTATTGATATCTTGGATTTCCATTTGATTTGTTTTCTTAGATTTTACATTTCTCATCTTACATTACCCAACTTCTCTTTCATATTCCTACTTTTTTCCATTAGAAACATTTACACATTAATCTTAGTTATTTTATGTTCTCTCCTGATAATTACAGTCTGTGTCATATCTGAGTCTGGTTTGGTTGCTTTTTTTGTCTCTAAGACTATGATTATTCTTGCCTTTCACAAACCTTGCAGTTTTTTTCTGTTGAAAGTCTACTGTGAAGTGTTGAGAAATAGAAAATGTGGAAAATAGGCTTTTATTGTGAGATCTGATATAAATTTGGATAGACATTGGGTTGTGTTTAATATTTTCTCTAACTATAATTTCCAGAGGCTTCATATTCCTCTAATGCCCTTGTTTTTACTCCCCTGTTATCTTTAAACTTCCCTATGATCTCCTCATTAAATAGAACTTTTGCCTCATGCTCTTTCAGCTGTAATCCACGGTTATTACACTGTAGTCTTGTTGCTGTGATGTTAAGGTGTGAAGGAGGGGAAGCAACCTGTCATCTTATGATTGATCTTGGTATTTATTGAAGACTAGGCTTTTGTTTTAAGAAATGTTCTGGTTAATGTTCTGGTTCAAATGGTTAATTTTCTCCTCCCTCTGCCAGAGCTATGAGGTGATCCTTTTTGGATCTTCACTTTGAGAACATGATGGTTTCCTTGAGGCAAAATCCACAACATCGTGGGGAACCCCTAAGACTGTGGTTCCCAGAACTTTCTCTCTTGAACTAGTTCCCACTCAGCCTCTAGCAATCTCCAAAATTACCATTTAAGTGTTCCCACCTGCTTATTTCTCCTGTGGCTTCTACTCCAAGTAAGCTAATCACAGCTGTGACTCTCTCGATTTACTTACATCTCCAGACTTGGGGATGCAGATTTCCCTGTGTCCTCAGTTATCTGATGCGTTCAAGAAAATTTACTGAAATTTAGTTTGTTCAGCTTTTTCTTACTATAGTGATGAGAAGGATGAAATTCAAATGCTTTGCATGTCAGAGCTGAAATCATAACTCCCTAACTCTCTCTCAATAACATTTTTGTGGCAAATCACATAAGAATTCTCTTATTCTCATGCATTACTGCTTCCCATTACCCTCTTACATGTACACGCATTCAGTCACATGCATGCACATGTCTCAGGATGTTTTTGTGTTAATTTTAATGCTTCAAAGGTGTATTGGAAAGGTACTTATAGGTGTGAGGGGCATATATGTAAGAGGTTGAGAATGCCTACATAGAGTGCTTTTCTAAGGCCTTGGGAGGTTTAATGCTACTCCAATAGATGTAAACTGTTCTTTTAACAAGTTTTACTATTCTGAACATTATTTTGAAATACACTGAGATACTTTCTGTTTTATACTGAACCGGACAGTACATTCACTTTGCATAGGATTCTGTCTGGTCTTCTGAAACAGAAGATGTATATATCTTAATATATTTCAACATTTGGCTCAGGTATGCATGTATCCATTTTTACACACACTACCTTATCGAGGAATGGGTTAATTTCTACATTTCAGGCATAATACATGAATTTTTACCAATTCTCTGCAGAGCTATAAATTTCTGTGCCTCAAATTCAATATTATTCATAGGTTGTCCTCACATTCTGAAACTTATTTTGAAAAACAGAATAACTACTGCTTAGCTACAGATCCTTATAATGGAGGTAAAGAATAAAATATGCATAGAATTTAAAATAAAATTTATTTTTATTTACATGTTTAGCTTTAAGGTTATTAATGACACAAGATATACGCTCCTCATTTGGGAGAGAACATCCCACATCAGTGTGGCACAGGCAATTTGATCTTGAAAGAAATTGAAGCTCCCATACATCACAGGAATTTCAATTCCATCCTTGTAATCATTATGTTGTTAAAAGCATTCAGCAACCACATTTTGAGAATGTAGTCTCACTGTTGATGAGATAAAATGTCATGAGTAGACCAAGTTAAAATAAAATTCAAAGGCATATATATATTCAATGGTTTCTACTAAAATCGTTTTTTAAACAAGCATATTCTTGAAAATTGCCAAGAAATTTAGGAATTTCAGCTGCTTCATAATCACTATACCATGGTCAGCTTTACCAAGCATCTTTTTTGTGATTGACTAAAATTTTGCTGATTCCTTAGCCCGTTTTAAAAAAGGAATATTTAAAATATTGGAGGCATTGGACATACTAACCAAGGCTTTCTCTCTGTCTCTCTTTTTTTTTTAACATTAAGGATTTAATTACAGACAGACTTTATGAAAGAGGAACTATTGCATAAGAGAAACTGTTACTGTCTGGTATAACTGATGCAAAGAGGAAAAATAACTAATAAGATAATGCATTATTATTTTCTCTCTTCTTAGATAAACAAATGTAATTTGATATAAAGTGTTCCAGGAGATAAAGGAATAAACAGAAGCACTTTCTTGTGTGTGTGTGTGTGTGTGTGTGTGTGTGTGTTTCTGTACCATCTGGTATAGGGAAAGAGACATTAACAATTACCTCTGGTATCAAAAGCAAAACTTAATGGCAAGAACTAATAGAAAGTCCAACTGTTTTCTTGGAAAGATGTATCTTGTATAACCAAACACATTTGTTCATTGAGAGATAGATGGCAGTATACTTTTCACCCTTTAAAAATGAGAAAAAAAGCTGCATATTTCAGAGCTTTCTCTGAAGAACATTTAAAGATTTATGCCATATTCCCCCACCCTATTCTCAATATAGAGAGAGCATTTTTTTTAACATCTTTATTGGAGTATAACTGTTTTACAATAGTGTGTTAGTTTCTCCTTTACAACAAAGTGAATCAGTTATACATATACATATGTTCCCATATCTCTTCCCTCTTGCGTCTCCCTCCCTCCCACCCTGCCTATCCCACCCTCCCTATCCCACCCCTCTCATGGTCACAAAGCACAGAGGTGATCTCCCTGTGCTATGCAGCAGCTTCCCACTAGCTATCTAATTTACATTTGGTAGTGCA
>NC_041233.1:8788994-8791935 GCF_002837175.3 Physeter macrocephalus | reverse complement strand
TGACTTACTTCACTCTGTATGACAGACTCCAGTTCTATCCACCTCATTACAAATAACTCCGTTTCATTTCTTTTTGTGGCTGAGTAATATTCCATCGTATATATGTGCCACATCTTCTTTATCCATTCATCTGTTGATGGACATTTTGGTTGCTTCCATGTCCTGGCTATTGTAAATAGAGCTGCAATGAACATTTTGGTACATGACTCTTTTTGAATTATGGTTTTCTCAGGGTATATGCCAGGTAGTGGGATTGCGGGGTCGTATGGTAGTTCTATTTGTAGTTTTTTAAGGAAACTCCATAGTGTTCTCCATTGTGGCTGTATCAATTGACATTCCCAGCAGCAGTGCAAGAGTGTTCCCTTTTCTGCACACCCTCTCCAGCATTTATTGTTTCTAGAGTTTTTGATGATGGCCATTCTGACCGGTGTGAGATGATATCTCATTGTCGTTTTGATTTGCATTTCTCTAATGATTAATGATGTTGAGCATTTCTCTCATGTGTTTGTTGGCAATCTGTGTCTCTTCTTTGGAGAAATGTCTATTTAGTTCTGCTGGCCATTTTTGGATTGGGTTGTCTGTTTTTTGGTATTGAGCTGCATGTGTGGCTTCTAAATTTTGGATATGAATCCTTTGTCAGTTGCTTCATTTGCAAATATTTTCTCTCGTTCTGAGGGTTGTCTTTTGGTCTTGTTTATGGTATCCTTTGCTGTGCAAAAGCTTTTAAGTTTCATTAGGTCCCATTTGTTTTTTTTTGTTTTTATTTGCATTTCTCTAGGAGATGGGTCCAAAAGGATCCTGCTGTGATTTATGCCATAGAGTGTTCTGCCTATGTTTTCCTCTAAGAGTTTGATAGTGTCTGGCCTTACATTTAGGTCTTTAACCCATTTTGAGTTTATTCTTGTGTGTGGTGTTAGGGATTGTTCTAATTTCATACTTTTACATGTAGCTGTCCAGTTTTCCCAGCACCACTTATTGAAGAGGCTGTCTTTTCTCCACTGTATATCCTTCCCTCCTTTATCAAAGATAAGGTGACCATATGTGTGTGGGTTTATCTCTGGGCTTTCTATCCTGTTCCATTGATCTATATTTCTGTTTTTGTGCCAGTACCATACTGTCTTGATTACTGTAGCTTTGTAGTATAGTCTGAAGTCAGGGAGCCTGATTCCTCCAGCTCCATTTTTCGTTCTCAAGATTGCTTTGGCTATTCGGGGTCTTTTGTGTTTCCATACAAATTGTGAAATTTTTTGTTCTAGTTCTGTAAAAAATGCCAGTGGTAGTTTGATAGGAATTGCATTGAATCTGTAGATTGCTTTGGGTAGTAGAGTCATTTTCACAATGTTGATTCTTCCAATCCAAGAACATGGTATATTTCTCCACCTATTTGTATCATCTTTAATTTCTTTCATCATAGAGAGAGCATTTTTAAATTGAAAGGAACTCTATGTTCAGATTACCTCAACATTTTAGATTCAGAGAAAGTTTGGAATTCTGAACAATTCTGGCAAAAGGAAATGACTTGATAAACATGTGTGTTTTAACTTATATTAATTATGTTAAATTTGCTGAGAAAGTCTATCTAAATTACATAGAAAGCATTTGCAAGGTCTGTAATTTAAATAAATGTATTATTTCAGAGTAGTATGTGTAAAATTCTACGTTTAATATTTATGTCAATCAATACATTTTCTCCATATGTACACTGCTTTGTGAAAATAAATGCTATAACTTGCCATTAGAAACATAATTTTTTTCACATTGTAGAATTAGAGGCATTTATGCTATACATTAATAATTTGGACTAAACATTTCATAGTAGATGGGCTTTGAGGGATCTCCTCAAAAACTATGACAAGCTTACATTTGATGGATGGCCAATCAGAATGATCTGATGTTACATTAGACCTTTATTTTAAAGTAATAACTAGAATTATGACTTAAAACATTATACCAGAACATATAAGATTTTTAGAAATTTCATGTAATGTCTGAAACATTTATATTAACAAATTTCCATACAAATAACCGAAAGAAAGTTTAGTATTCTTTGTTTTTTTTATACTGCAGGTTCTTATTAGTCATCAGTTTTATACACATCAGTGTATACATGTCAATCCCAGTCGCCTAATTCAGGACACCACCATCCCCACTCCACCGTGGTTTTCCCCCCTTGGTGTCCATACATTTGTTCTCTACATCTGTGTCTCAACTTCTGCCCTGCAAACCGGTTCATCTGTACCATTTTTCTAGGTTCCACATACATGCGTTAATATACGATATTTGTTTTTCTCTTTCTGACTTACTTCACTCTGTATGACAGTCTCTAGATCCATCCACGTCTCAACAAATGACCCAGTTTTGTTCCTTTTTATGGCTGAGTAATATTCCAATATATATATGTACCACATTTTCTTTACCCATTCACCTGTTGATGGGCATTTAGGTTGCTTCCATGACCTGGCTATTATAAATAGTGCTGCAATGAACATTGGGGTGCATGTGTCTTTTTGGATTATGGTTTTCTCTGGGTATATGCCCAGTAGTGGGATTGCTGGATCATATGGTAATTCTATTTTTAGTTTTTTAAGGAACCTCCATACTGTTCTCCATAGTGGCTGTATCAATTTACATTCCCACCAACAGTGCAAGAGGGTTCCCTTTTCTCCACACCCTCTCCAGCATTTGTTGTTTGTAGATTTTCTGATGACGCCCATTCTAACTGTTGTGAGGTGGTACCTCATTGTAGTTTTGATTTGCATTTCTCTAATAATGAGTGATGTTGAGCAGCTTTTCATGTGCCTCTTGGCCATCTGTATGTCTTCTTTGGAGAAATGTCTATGTAGGTCTTCTGCCTATTTTTGGATTGGGTTGTTTGTTTTTTTAATATTGAGCTGCATGAGCTGTTTATATATTCTGGAGATTAATCCTTTGTCTGTTGATT
>NC_041233.1:8788263-8788870 GCF_002837175.3 Physeter macrocephalus | reverse complement strand
GATCTTGCTGTGATTTATGTCAAAGAGTGTTCTTCCTATGTTTTCCTCTAAGAGTTTGATAGTGTCTGGTCTTACATTTAGGTCTTGAATCCATTTTGAGTTTACTTTTGTGTATGGTGTTAGGGAGTGTTCTAATTTCATTCTTTTACATGTCGCTGTCCAGTTTTCCCAGGACCACTTATTGAAGAGACTGTCCTTTCTCCATTGTGTATCTTTGCCTCCTTTGTCATAGATTAGTTTACCATAGGTGTGTGGGTTTACCTCTGGGCTTTCTATCTTGTTCCATTGATCTATGCTTCTATTTTTGTGCCAGTACTATATTGTCTTGATTACTGTAGCTTTGTAGTATAATCTGAAGTCAGGGAGTCTGTTTCCTCCAGCTCCGTTTTTTTCCCCTGAAGACTGCTTTGGCTATTCGGGGTCTGTTGTGTCTCCATACAAATTTTAAGATGATTTGTTCTAGTTCCGTAAAAAACACCATTGGTAATTTGATAGGGATTGCATTGAATCTGTAGATTGCTTTGGGTAGTATAGTCATTTGCACAATATTGATTCTTCCAATCCAAGAACATGGTATATCTCTCCATCTGTTGGTATCCTCTTTAAT
>NC_041233.1:8787509-8788073 GCF_002837175.3 Physeter macrocephalus | reverse complement strand
GCTAGGACTTCCAAAACTATGTTGAATAACAGTGGTGAGAGTGGACATCCTTGTCTTGTTCCTGATCTTAGAGGATTTGCTTTCAGTTTTTCACCATTGAGAGTGATGTTTGCTGTGGGTTTGTCGTATATGACCTTTATTATGTTGAGGTAGGATCCCTCTTTGCCCAATTTCTGGATATTCATCGGTGATATTGGTCTGTAATTTTCTTTTTTTGTAGTATCTTTCTCTGATTTTGGTATCAGGGTGATGGTAGCCTAGTAGAATGAGTTTGGGAGTGTCCCTTCCTCTGCAATTTTTGGAAGAGTTTGAGAAGGATGGGTGTTAGCTCTTTTCTAAATGTTTGATAGAATTCACCTGTGAAGCCATCTGGTCCTGGACTTTTGTTTGTTGGAAAAATTTTAATCACAGTTTCAATTTCATTACTTGTGATTGGTCTGTTCATATTTTCTATTTCTTCCTGGTTCAATTTGGAAGGTTATACCTTTCTAAGAATTTGTCCATTTCTTCCAGGTTGTCCATTTTATTGGCATAGAGTTGCTTGTAGTAGTCTCTTAGGATGCT
>NC_041233.1:8773863-8787183 GCF_002837175.3 Physeter macrocephalus | reverse complement strand
TTTGAGTCCTCTCCCTCTTTTTCTTGATGAGTCTGGCTAATGGTTTATCAATTTTGTTTATCTTCTCAAAGAACTAGCTTTTAGTTTTATTGATCTTTGCTGTTGTTTTCTTTGTTTCTATTTCATTTATTTCTGCTCTTTATGATTTCTTTCATTCTGCTAAGTTTGGGTTTTGTTTGTTCTTCCTTCTCTATTTCCTTTAGGTGTAAGGTTACATTGTTTACTTGAGATTTTTCTTGTTTCTTGAGGTAGGCTTGTATAGCTATAAACGTCCCTCTTAGAACTGCTTTTGCTGCATCCCATAGCTTTTGGATCATTGTGTTTTCATTGTCATTTGTCTCTAGGTATTTTTTGCTTTCCTCTTTGATTTCTTCAGTGATCTATTGGTTATTAGTGACGTATTGTTTAGCCTCCATGTCTTTGTGTTTTTTATGTTTGTTTCCCTGTAATTCATTTCTAATCTCATAGCATTGTGGTCAGATAAGATGCTTGATATGATTTCAGTTTTCTTAAATTTACTGAGGCTTGATTTGTGACCCAAAATGTGATCTATCCTGGAGAATGTTCCGTGTGCACTTGAGAAGAAAGTGTAATCTGCTGTTTTTGGATGGAATGTTCTATAAATATCAATTCAATCTATCTGATCTATTGTGTCATTTAAAGCTTGTGTTTCCTTATTTATTTTCATTTTGGATGATCTGTCCATTGGTGTAAGTGAGGTGTTAAAGTCCTCCACTATTATTGTGTTACTGTCGATTTCTTCTTTTAGAGCTGTTAGAAGTTGCCTTATGTTTGTCTCTTGTAGACAGAATATATATGGGTCTTGTTTTTGTATCCATTCAGAAAGCCTGTGTCTTGGTTGGCGCATTTAATCCATTCACGTTTAAGGTAATTATTAATCTTGGTTGTAGGTTCTTCCCTTTCATCACTTTAAGTATTTCATGCCACTCCATTCTGGCTTGTAGAGTTTTTGCTGAGAAATTAGCTGTTAACCTTATGGGAGTTCTCTTGTATGTTATTTGTCGTTTTTCCCTTGCTGCTTTCAATAATTTTTCTTTGTCTTTAATTTTTGCCAATTTGATTACTATGTGTCTTGGCGTGTTTCTCCTTTGGTTTATCCTGTATGGGAGTTGCTGTGCTTCCTAGACTTGGGTGGCTGTTTTCTTTCCCATGTTAGGGAAGTTTTCAACTATAATCTCTTCAAATATTTTCTCTAGTCCTTTCTCTCTCTCTTCTCTTTCTGGTATGCCTATAATGCGAATGTTGTTGCATTTAATGTTGTCCCAGAGGTCTCTTAGGTAGTCTTCATTTCTTTTTATTCTTTTTTCTTTATTCTTTTCAGCAGCAGTGAATTCCACCATTCTGTCTTCCAGGTCACTTATCCATTATTCTGCTTCAGTCATTCTACTATTGATTCCTTTTAGTGTAGTTTTCATTTCAGTTATTGTATTGTTTATCTCTGTTTGTTTGTTCTTTAATTCTTCTAGGTCTTTGTTAAACATTTCTTGCGTCTTCTAGATCTTTGCCTCCATTGTTTTTCTGAGGTCCTGGATCATCTTCACTATCATTATTCTGAATTCTTTTTCTGGAAGATTGCCTATCTCCAGTTCATTTAGTTGTTTTTCTGGACTTTTGTCTTGTTCCTTCATGTGGTATATAGCCCTCTGCCTTTTCATCTTGTCTATCTTTCTGTGAATGTGGTTTTTGTTCCACAGGCTGCAGGATTGTAGTTCTTCTGGCTTCTGCTGTCTGCCCTCTGGTGGATGAGACTATCTAAGACTACATTAGACCTTTTGCAGCACTTAGATAAAAGGCTCATTTGGACAATGTTATATGTTAGAAAATATTCTTTTCATATACTAATTTATGTAGTAAATATAAAAAGGTAATTTTCAATCACACATGGCTTCACTGGTGCATTATATACAATATTTTTTGAAAATTTAAATCTTATCAACAATATTTTTCGCAAAATATACTAACAGGAGTTCTTTACAATTAGTTTCATGAAGCAGCATAATCCTAAAAGCAAAACCAGGCAAAGGCATTAATAAAAATGAAAAATAATCAATACTACTAAAATGATAGCAAAATATTAGTGACTCAAATTCATCCCTATATAAAAACAATTGTACACTATGACCCAGTGTAATTTATTCCAAAAATGCAGTATCAGTTCAACATTCAAATATCATTAATGTAATTCACCATGTTATAAAACAAATGGAAAACACTTTATAATCATGTCAATAGGAGACTAAAAATGATTTGTCAAAGTCAACATTTTTTCACAATACAAATTCTCAAGAAACTAAGAATTAGAGGTAATTCTTTCTTCCTGATAAAGGGCATCTACAAAAAAAAAAAACAACTAACAAAAATATTATATGTCCTATAAAAATTTTAGCACTTTCCTCTTAAGATTGAGAAAAAAGCGAGGATGCCCAGTATCACATTTCTATGCAAATTCACACTGATTGTCCTAGTCAGTGCAAAAAATAAGTAGATGACATGGTTATCTACATAGAAAATCCTAAGAAATTGATAAAACAACTACTAAAACTATTAGATCAATCTAATAAGCTTGTAGTTTACAAATTTAGGATATAACAAGTAAGTGTAATTAATGTGTTCAATAAATGATGCCTACTATATATATTTTTTCTGTTCTAAACTGAGTAGATAAAAATAATAACTTCCCAGACTGCCTCAGAGTTGTTGAGGGAACAAAATGATGTAATAAATATAAAATAGCTTTTCATCTTATAAAGGGCTAGTTAAACATATAGTATTATTTGTCAATAATTTCCAAATAACATTCAGTTACTAATAAATGTAATTTAAGGTACTCAAAAATGATCAAATTATTTAATACCTCTCAAAAATCAATTACAGTTTTTGGTACTGCCAGGACAAAAGTATAATGTGAAATTAAAAGAATATATTTTACAATAATGCCAAAAATCATGGAATACTTAGGGATAAGTAATATGTAACACCTCTTCATTAAAACCACTGAAAATTGCTGGGAGATATAAAGAAGACCTAAGTAAAGGAGATTTGTTGTGCTTATGAACTGGAAGACTTAGTATTTTCAAGATGTCATTTAATTCCAAATGGATCTATAAATTCCAAACAACTCAAACAATAATTCCAGCAAGAATCTTTTAGAAATTGTTAGGTTTATTGTACAATTTATATAGAAATATTAATCATACATAAAAGTCAAAAAAATTTTAAAGCAATGAACAAAGTTGGAGGAAAATAGCAATTGATTTTAACAGTTAAAGTAAATTCCAGTGCTAGCCAGATAAGTAATGGAAAGGAATTTACCTTCCAGCCTTAAAAACCAATTAAAAAAAAAAAAGGAAAAGGAAGGAAGGAAGGAAAAAAGGAAGGAAGGAAAAAAGGAAGGAAGGGAGGAAGGAAGGAAGGAAGGAAGGAAAGAAAAAAGAAAAATGTATGTGGCTTCAAATTTTCATTACATCTAATTAAATGTTTTACAATGGTTCATGTACTATCTTCCAAACTAGACTATACAGACCTCGTGAGACAGAAACATCTAATACTCTTCTTACATATACACTTCAGCCCTCCATATCTGTGGGTTTCACATCTGTGGTAGATTCAACCAAGCATGGTTAGAAAATATTTAGAAAAAAATTCCAGAAAGTTCCAGAAAACAAAAGTTGAATTTGCTGTGCACTGGCGACTATTTGCATAGCATTTACATTGTATTAGGTATCATAAGTAATCTAGAGATGATTTAAAGTATATGAGAGAATTGCATAGGTTACATGTAAATATTATACCATTTTACATAAGGGAATGGAGAATCCATTGATTTTGGTATGGGGAAAGGTCCTGGAACTGATCCCCCTTGGATACCAAGGGCTGACTGTACTCTGACATTCATAGAACCTATAAACCACCAAGCTAAAATAGAGCTTTAGATCAAGCTGAAAGTGCACTAAAATGCTGTTATATAGCTGTATGAAGTAAAGAAACTCTTATGAAAGAACATGTTTTGAAGTTATTCATACTTGGGTTTGAATTCAGCTCTGCCACTAACTAACTGGTTCTTCTTGGGCAAGTCTGTAATTCTTAGTTTTCTTACTTAAAATAACTAAAAGAATGCCTGTGTTATTGATTTGTTGTGAGGATTCAATGGATTATATAAGTAAATTATTTTGCATAGTGGACACACACTACCTGCCCATTATAGGTAAGTTCTCTGATTTCCTCTTCCTAGCACCTCCATATTTTATCTGGAGAAAACCATTTTACAAAAAGTGTTCAGAGTTTTCTGTATACTATTGCTTCTGCATAGGAATTTGAAAGGCTGAAGGTAGATGAAAAGTCCTAAGGGGCCCGTGAACACACATACTCATTTTCTCTGATATGCAGTCACTTGTGGTTCTTAGACTCAAGCTCTGTGGTTGCTGCCTTTGAACTCCCCATGGACAGGGTTGATTTAGGACAAAGCCCAGGAGAGAATAAAAAAGAAAGAGGCAATCAAAACAAAGTAATTTCCCTCAAGGGAAAAGAAAGAGGACACCCTAGGAATCTGTAGATATCATTCCAAATCCCAAGAAAGATAAATGACTTTTAGGGAACAGATGGTTGCAATCAAATAAATGATCACAAGTCTTTACACTGAGCCAGATACCAGATCATTGGAGATAAGATAAAATATAAGCTTTAGTGAGTTGAGAATCAACCAAGGACTCACTCAGAATATATTAACAAACTTTTCCAATAAAGAAGATTCACTTTGAACTTACTGCTGCCTTTACATTTTTACTACATATAGTATTGTCATTTTTTTTCCATAAAATGAAGACATATGATACTAGGTACATAGGACAAGGTATAGTAGATATATGGGATTTTTAAATAGTTACTGATTTTAAGAATTTCTTCCCACATATACTAGTTTCATATATTTTATAGCTGCAGCCATCTTTATATTTTTCTTGAAACATTGTTAGAAATAAATGCATACATTTCACATATAATGGGTACTTTATTTTTGAATTTATATAGTAAGTTTAGTAAATTTGAAATAATATATCCTGTATTAATTGAATATTTCTTAAATGCTTATTGAGATTACTAGGTAACAGTCCATTCAGGCTGCCATAACAAAATACCACAGACTTGGTGGCTTATAAAAAACAGAAATTTATTTATCACAGTTCTGGAAGCTAGAAGTCGAAGATCAGCGTGCCATCGTGCTCGCATTCTGATGAAGGCCTTCTCCTGAGTTGTAGATTGCTGACTTATTGCTGTGTCCCCACATGGTGGTAGGGGCTAGGGAGCTCTGTGGGGTATCTTTTACAAGACCACTAACATCATTTATGAGGGCTCTATCCTCATGATCTAAGCATCTCCCAAAGGCCCCATCTCCTTAATACTAACACACTGGGCATTAGGATGTAAACATATATATTCTGGGGGACACAAACACTTAGACCATAGCACTAGGCTAGGCTCTGAGACTAATATAGTACATATTCAAGATACTACCAGTTTAAAGAAGGAATAACTGATTATCTTACTCTATGAGAACATAGAGAAGAGACCTAAACTCGTTGTAGCAAGGTCTTTGTAAGGGATTGGTCAGACGTATGTATATGTATAACTGATTTACTTTGTTATAAAGCAGAAACTAACACATCATTGTAAAGCAATTAATACTCCAATAAAGATGTTAAAAAAAAAAAAAAAGAATGAAATCACCAAAACGTTTTAAGCAGAGGACTGACTTGCTAGAGTTGTGCTTCAAAAATTCTATTCTGGGGCTTCCCTGGTGGTGCAGTGGTTGTGCGTCCGCCTGCCGATGCAGGGGAACCGGGTTCGCGCCCCGGTCTGGGAGGATCCCACATGCCGCGGAGCGGCTGGGCCCGTGAGCCATGGCTACTGAGCCTGCGCGTCCGGAGCCTGTGTTCCGCAACGGGAGAGGCCACAACAGAGGGAGGCCCACATACCACAGAAAAAAATAAATAAATAAAAATTCTATTCTGACCGCATCATTGAACTTGATTTCAAAAATTTCAAGACTGGAGTCATGGATATTATCTAAGAGAATTTCCATTCATTCACCTAACCTGAAAATAGCTTGGGGTTATGTTGTGGCTCCATGTTGATCCAGTATGGCATTCAAAGATGTACCAGAATGGCATCCAAAAATAATTGCTAAGCAATTTAACATCTTTCCAATAGTCTCTAAGAACATGCCAACAGGTTGAAGACAGAGTTAAACTTATAATAAAGAGCATAACTCAAATCCCTTCTCCCTCTCTCTCCCTCAATATCTTACTGTTTCTCAGTTATTCCCAATGTCTTCTTTCAACTACAGACCCAAGCCTCTGAAACGTGGTTCATAAACTCTCCCTAGAACAGCTCTTTAGCCCTTTCCTCTCTTTTAAAACCTTATCTCTAAAAAATAGCTATCTTTTAGCCATTTCTAATATAAATTAAGCTAGACTTTAAGTCCTAGGGAACCACTAGTCCTAGCTTGATCATAATCTTGATCTGTAAAATAAAGCCTAATATTAGATTAGGTAAAACAGAATTTATTCTATTATGCATTCATTCAACAAAAAAACACTAGGCACAGCTCCATACTGGATGCTGTTAAAATCCAGTATAGCCATTGTAATACAAGAGAGATAATTAAAGTATGAATTCAGGAAATAAGCTTCTCGTTTATCCATTCATCTTCCAATGGGCATTTAGGCTGCTTCCATATCTTGGCTATTGTAATCAATGCCACAGTGAACATAGGAGCGCATATATCTTTTTGAATTAGTGTTTTTGTTTTCTTTGGGTAAATATTCAGGAGTGGATTTACTGGATCTTATGGTAGTTCTATTTTTAATTGTTGAATTACCTCCATAATGTTTTCCACAGCCACTATACCAATTTGCTTTCCAACCAGCTTGCAAGAGGGTTCCCTTTCTGCACATCCTTCCAAGCACTTGTTGTTTGTTGTCTTTTTGATGATAACTATTCTGATAAATGGGAGGTGATATCTCTTTGTGGTTTTGATTTGCACTTCCCTGGTATTTAGTGATGTCAAGAATCTTTTGATGTGTCTGTTGGCCATCTGCATGTCCTGTTTGGAAAAATGGCTATTCAGATTCTCTGCCCGTTTTTTAATTGCATTGTTTGGGTTTTTTTGTTTGTTTTTGTTACTGAGTTGTATGACTTCTTTATATAATTTGGATTTTAACCCATTATCAAATATTTCTTTTGCAAATATCTTCTCCCATTTAAAAGGTTGCCATTTCTTTTGATGATGGTTTCCTTCACTGTGCAAAAGCTTTTTAGTTGGAAGTAGTTCCATTTGTTTATTTTTGTTTGTGTTGCCCTTGCCTGAAAAGACAGATCCAAAACAGTATTGCTCAGACAATGTCAACGAGCATACTGCCTATGTTTTTTTCCAGGAGTTTTATTGTTTTAGGTATTATAATTAATTCTTGAATCCATTTTGAATTTATTTTTGTACATGGTGTAAGAAAATGGTTCAATTTGATTCTTTTGCATTTAGCTGTTGAGTTTTTCCAACACCATTTATTGAACAGGCTTTTTCCACATTGTATATTCTTGCCTCCTTTGTCAAAGATTAGTTGTCCACACATACAAGGGCTTATTTCTGGGCTCTCTATTCTGTTCCATTAATCTATGTGTCTGTTTTTTGTGCCAGTACTATACTATTTTGATTATTATAGCTTTGAAGTATAGTTTGAAATCAGAGAACATAATACCTCCAGTTCTTCTTTCTCAAGATTGCTCTGGCTGTTTGGAGTCTTTGTGATTTCACACAAATTTTAGGATTATTTGTTCCAGTTCTGTGAAATATGCCATGGGTATTTTGATAGGGATTGCATTGAATCTTTAGATTGCCTCAGGTAAGATGGACATTTTAATAATATTAATTATTCCAATTCATGAACTTGGTATATCTTTCCATTTATTTGTTTCATCATCAATTGTTTTCCTTGATGTCTTAATAGTTTTCAGAGTACAAGTCTTCTACCTCCTTAGTAAAATTTATTCCCCAATATTTTATAATTTTTGATGCAATTGTAAATGGAATTGTTTTCTTAATTTCTTTTTCTGATAGTTAATTGTTAGTTATAGAATTGCTACAAATTTTTGTCTGTTAATTTTGTATGTTACAACTTTACTGAATTCATTTATTAGTTCTAATAGTTTTTTGGTGTAATCTATAGGGTTTTCTGTATACTATAATATCATGTCATCTGTAAGCAGTGACAGTTTTACTTCATCATTTCCAATTTGGATGCTTTCATTTCTTTTTCTATTCCGATTGCTGTGGCTAGGACTTCAGTACTATGTTGAATAAAATTGGTGAAAGTGGGCATGCTTGTTTTTTTTTGCTGTAAACTTCTGTCTTAGAACTTCCTTTGTTGCATCCCATAGATTTTGGAGCATTATGTTTCCATTTTCATTTGTTTACAGGTATTTTTAAAATTTCCTCTTTGATTGTTTTCAGTGACCCATTGTTTGTTTAGTAGCATGTTTTTGTGACTTCACTTCATGTTTGCATTTTTTTCTTTTTTTTTTTTCCTGGTAGTTGATATCCAGCTTCATACCATTATCATGAAAAAAGATAAGATGTCAATCTTCTTAAATTTATTAAAACTTGTTTTGTGACTTAACATGTGATCTCTACTGGAGAGAGTTCCATTCTTGAACAGAATGTGTATTCTGCTGTTTTGGGGTGGAATATCTTGCCTATATTTATTAAGTATATCTGGTCTAAATGTGTCCTTTAAGGCCAGAGTTTCCTTAATGTTTTTATGTCTGGATGATCTATCCATTCATGTAAATGGGCTGTTAAAAGTTCCCTAGTATTTATTGTGGGGCCCAGTAATGCAGTCCTCTGGTCGCCAGAGCCAGGTGCTCCAGGAGTGTCCTCTGTGTGGGATGTATGTGTCCTCCTGTTGTGGCTGTGCTGTGCTTGCTCTGGGCACACAGGTACGCAGGGATGGCCCCTGGTACAGTTGGCTATAAGGCCTGATTTCAACTGTTGTGGGCACTCTGTTATATGGGGCCAGACTCCAGGGAGCAGCCAATTTGGGGGTATACTGGTGCTGGCCAAGGGCACTAACTTGGATTAAGAGAACAGGGGACCCACTCCGGAGGAGCTCTGACTGTGTCTCTTCTGCAGGTGAACCTGCAACAAGGTGAGCAAATAGGGTAGTTGTGCACCTGCCAGCCCTGGTAAAAGATGAGCCACAAACAAAAATAACAACAAAAAAGTGGTGCATACCAGTTTCTCCGTACCCAAATAAAGTCCCCCAAATTCCTAAAATTAGTCAAAGAATCTCCTTCATGTATGACCCAGGCACTTTTTAGACTGCTACCTCTGTGCTGGGACTCAAAGAGATTGAGTTTTGTGTGCATTCTTTAAGAGTTGATTCTCAGTTTCCTACAGCCCTCTGGCTCTCCTGGATACAAGCCCTGATGGTTTTCCAGGCCAGAGGTTATGTCATCATCTTCCTGGTGCAGGTCTCCCTGTCTGGGGAGTCTAATATGGAGCTCAGAGCCCTTGATCCTCAGGGAAAACCTCCGAGATTGTGATATCTCTCCCGCCTATGGGTCACAGCGCTGGTGGTATGGGTCACAGCGCTGGTGGTATGATTCCCAGGCAGACTGCATCTCTGCCCGTCATACCTGATCCTCAGGGAAAACCTCCGAGATTGTGATATCTCTCCCGCCTATGGGTCACAGCGCTGGTGGTATGAGTCCCAGGCAGACTGCATCTCTGCCCGTCATACCTGTCTCAATGCAACTTTTCCTTTTGACCTTTAGTTGTGGAGAATCTTTTCTGCTGGTCTTCAGTTCGTTCTCAGAGATAGTTTCTCTATATGTAATTGTAACTTTGGTGTCTCCATGGGAGGAGGTGAGCCCGGGATCTCTCTACTATACCATCTTATCCCATTTCCCCATATGGTCTATTCTTAGCATAGCAACTATAGTATTTTTTTCTTTTAATTAAGCCAGTATCAAACAAACCAAAGACACTGTAAACAGCTCTTACTGGGGAAAACTCATTAAGCCAATAACAAATCACAAATGTATGGGCCCCTTGCTGTCCATTGCATTATAAGAAAGTTCATAGAACACTAACATGGATGGACGTAAGATACAGGGAGAGTGATGTTGGCCCTGAGGCTTTTAATGGAAGTGCCCTCTGTGGCTTGATCAGGAACTGAGATCCAATAGTAAGATGGCTTGTCAAACCCTTGGCTCTAGCCCTGTTCTGCCAGCTCACAGTTGCAGGAGCATAACTTCCATTGTAGTGACAAGAGACTTGTGATGCACCCTTATAGTTGCAGTCATATGATGAGATAAGCCAACAGTATGGTTTGCCCCTCAGCTCTTATGGTTGGAGAGGAGGGTCCTTTGAGGTAAGTCTTATAGTTGACCAAGATTAATATTTTAATCGGTAGGTTGTAACTGATGTCTATTGAAATGTGTTAGAGACCAGCTCCTTTTCTGGGAGGCCAGCTTGCAGGAGATCATTCTTGAACAAATTAACCTTTACCTCTCGCAAGTAGTGTCACTCCTACTCAACAATTTCCGGTGGCAACTCACCTCACTCAGAATAAACTTCAAAATTCTTACTATGGCACTTACAGTCCTACATGATCCAGCCTCCTTACTTAACACCCTGATTTTATATTCTACCATTCTCCCCTATATCACTGCACTCTGACCACACTGGTCTCCCTTATCTTCTTTATACACAGCTTTGCATGGGCATTTTCAGTTTCATTGCAATTCTCTTGTCATCACAAATTTGGAGATTGTTGTTTTCCAAAATCGTGGCACTTTTGCAGTCATGATACCTTCCATTGGTCTGTGTGTGATTATGCTTCTGTAGTTTGTTGATATAGTGGATTGCACTCATTTTTTTCAATTGTTGAAAACAATATTCTTTTAAATTTTGACATTCTAGTGGATATGTAGTGGTATCTCATTTTCATTTTAATGTTCATATCCCTATAAATAATAATGCAATAATGTTAAGGATATTTTCATGTACTTGCCACCTGACTATTTTAATTTTCAAAGTGTCATTCAAATCTTTTATCAGTTTAAAAATTGGTTTGTCTTATACTTGAGTTGTGTAAGGTTTATACATACACATATATATGCATATACATATATATACATTCTATATTCTGGATATAAGTCATTGGTCTGATTTATGTTTTACAATATGTTCTCCCTGTTTGTGGATTCACTTGTTGCATTTGTAACTGTACTCTAAAGAGTCCATTGTTTTTCATTTTGAAGAATTCTAGTTTATGAATTTTCTTCTTTTATAAAATGTGATTTTTGCAGCCTATGTAATAAATCTTGGCCGAACCCTAAATTCCCTAAGATTTTCTCCCATATTTTCTTCTAGAAGTTTTGTAGACTTAACAACTACATTCAGAACTTGCAGCAAAAATTTTTGTATATGGCTAAAGGTAAGAGCCAAGGATTATTTTTATGTTTTGTGGCGTATGAATAGCCAATAGCAATGACACTATGTTGAAAACATTATTTTTTTCACCATTTAATTCGCTGAGATGTCTGTCAAAAATCAAGTAATTGAGGTGGTTCTTTCTCTATATTTAGTGCCATTTTCCTATGTATTCATTTGTATGCAAATTCCACACTTGCTTGATTACAGTAACTATAAAATAATCTTGAATTCAGGTAATAATGGTCTTCTACATTTTTTTTTATTTTCAAACTTGTTTTTGGCTATTTTAAGTCTTTTGAATTTCCATGCTAATTTTTATTTTTATTTATTTATTTTTTTAAACATCTATATTGGAGTATAATTGCTTTACAATGGTTTGTTAGTTTCTGCTTTATAACAAAGTGAATCAGTTATACATATACATATGTTCCCATATCTCTTCCCTCTTCCATCTCCCTCCCTCCCACCCTCCCTATCCTACCCCATTAGGTGGTCACAAAGCACGGAGCTGATCTCCCTGTGCTATGCGGCTGCTTCCCACTAGCTATCTATTTTATGTTTGGTAGTGTATATATGTCCATGCCACTCTCTCACTTTGTCTCAGCTTTCCCTTCCCCCTCCCCATATCCTAAAGTCCATTCTCTAGTAGATCTGCATCTTTATTCCCGTATTTGCCCCTAGGTTCTTCATGACCATTTCTTTTTTTTTTTTTTTTGTTAGAATATATACATGTTACCATACGGTATTTGTTTTTCTCTTTCTGACTTACTTCACTCTGTATGACAGACTCTAGGTCCATCCACCTCACTACAAATAACTCAATTCGTTTCTTTTTATGCCAAGCCTATTCTTAAATCAACCACTTTGGCTATGGCTATGCCATAGACCAAGTGATTTACACCTGGTTTATATGAATCAATCACAAAGATAAGTGGAAATGGATTCCCATGTTTGGATTAAATTAATCACGGCCACCCTTGGATCTGGAGGTGGAGTCATTTTCCCTCCAAGTCCATGATTACTATCCAATGGCTGAGAGGGTTGTTGGGAAAACCATCATAATATCCATAATAAATAGGTACGAACATAATATATTGGGATAACACTGTGTGTTCTTAGAAGGACACTTAAAGAATAGAGAGATTTGAGGGACTTCCCTGGTGGTCCAGTGGTAAAGAATCTGCCTTACAATGCAGGGGTGGTGGGTTCGATCCCTGGTCAGGGAACTAAGATCCAACATGCCGCAGAGCAACCATGCCTGCACACCACAACTACTGAGCCCACGCACCTCAACTAGAGAGTCTGCGTGCCACGAGCCGCAGAGTCCACACGAACTGGAACCCGCGACACATCTACAGAGCCCACGCACCCTGGAGCCTGCGCACCACAACTAGAGGAGAGAAAACCCACACTCCACACCTAGAGAGAAGGCCACATGCTGCAACGAAGAGCCCGTGCACCGCAACAAAAGATCCCGCATGCCTCAGCGAAGATCCTGCGTGCCGCAACTAAGACCTGACACAGCCCAAAATAAATACAATTAATAAAGTAAATAATAAATAAATCTAAGGAAAAAAAAAGAATGGAGGGAGTTGATTCTAGAAAGGTTAAGTTGAGGTGAGATGAGTCAGGGCCCTGTAGAACTGGATATAGAGATTAGACTTTATCATGGAGCTGCTATAAAGCCACTGAAGTTATTTATTTATTTATTTGTATGTGTGTGTGTGGTACGCGGGCCTCTCACTGCTGTGGCCTCTCCCGTTGCGGAGCACAGGCTCCGGACGCGCAGGCTCAGCGGCCATGGCTCA